>NC_057802.1:235277720-235552005 GCF_018294505.1 Triticum aestivum | reverse complement strand
AGGCGCGTCTCCCCATCGCCCGTTGAGCACCCGACACTCGGCGACCGCCTTGGCCACTGAGAAGGAGTCGGAGAAAACGATGCCCGCCACTGGATCGACCATCTCAACCGATCCCTGGCGTTAGAAGAAGAAGATGAGCTGGGTCCGCCTTGTTTTGGCCCCCGCATTCGAGATGAGCCCTTTCCCAAAGGGTTCACGCTCCCGAGAGATACGCCAAAATACACCGGCTCCGTGAAGCCGGAGGACTGGCTGGTCGACTACTCCACAGCCGTCAGTATCGCAAATGGCAACAAGCGCGTCGCCATGAAGTACGTTCCGCTCATGCTCCAGGGCACGGCCCGGACATGGCTGAACAGCCTGAAGCCCAGCAGCATCAACAGCTGGGTCAACTTCACCGAAGCATTCATCCGCAACTTCACCAGCACGTACAAGCGGCCGCCCAAGCCCCGTCAGCTCTCCTTGTGTGTCCAGGGCCCCAACGAGCCGACTCGCGACTACCTCACACGCTGGACCGAGCTTCGTAACTCTTGCGAGGGCATGCACGAGGTGCAGGCCATCGAGTGCTTCACCGCCGGGTGCCGAGAGGGCACCCTTCTTAAGCACAGGCTTCTCTGTGACGAGCCGGCGACCCTCGACGAGCTGCTGATCATAGCAGATAAATACGCCACGGCCAACTCCTCCATGAAGGCAGAGATCCAAGTTGATGCATCTGGCAAAGTGGCTCCTCCAGCTCTTCGGGCCCCGGCTGGTGATACCAGTCGGCGTCAGCAACCCAACGACAACAAACGCAAGGCCGCGCAGCCGGCTTCTACAAGCCGGCAGGTGGCGACAGTCGAAGACCAGCAGCCAGAAGGGCGGCCTCCATCCAAGCGCCAGAAGGGCGGCAAGCCCAATTGGCTGCCTGCTTTCTCGTATGAGCAGACTCTTGATGCACCTTGCAAATTTCACAGCGGCGCGAAGCCGTCCAACCACACCACTCGGAAGTGCCATTGGCTCACCAGGATCGCCAAGGGTGACGGCCTTCTGCCTCCTCCGCCTGCTGGGCAGCCGCCTCCGCCCCCACCCCAGCAGCCGACAGTTCGACGGTCGGAACCATACAAGACGAGTATCCCGAAGAGCACGGAGCTTATGTCGTGTTCACCAGCATGGCCGACGACAAGCATAGCAGACGGCAACGACAGCAAGAAGTAAATGCAGTGGCATCAGAGACCCCCGAGTTCATGCATTGGTCCGAGAAGCCCATCAGCTGGAGCAGAGCCGACCACCCGGAAGTAATGCCCAATCCCGGCTCCTAGCCCTGGTTCTGGATGCCACCTTTTCCACAGAGAGGCGAGCTGCTCGCTTCTCCCGAGTCCCGATAGATGGCGGCAGCAACATCAACATCATGTACAAGGATACCATGGAGAAGTTAGGAATCAAACAAAGGCAGCTTCAGCCCAGCCGGACTGTATTCCATGGCATAGTTCCTGGCCTTTCCTGCTCACCAATCGGCAAGATCCAGATAGACGTCCTCTTTGGAGACCAAGATCACTTCCGCCGAGAGCCAGTCTGGTTTGAGGTGGTGGACCTTGAGAGCCCATACCATGCACTACTTGGCCGGCCTGCTCTGGCCAAGTTCATGGCGGTCCCCCACTATGCTTACCTCAAGATGAAGATGCCGAGTTCCAAGGGAATTCTAACCATAGCAGGGGATTACAAGCAGTCATCCGCCTGCGCGGCAGATAGCAGCCGGCTGACCGAGTCCCTTGTGATCGCGGCCGAGAAGCGGCTCCTTGACCGGGTTGTGGCGATGGTAGGCAAGCAGCCGGAAATGTCACCCAACCCCAAGGAGTCGGAAGCCGAGGGCTCGTTCAAGCCGGCCAAAGAGACAAAGAAGATACCCTTGGACCCGGAGCACCCGGAGAGGCACACTGTCATAGGAGCAAATCTTGACAGCAAATAGGAAGGCGAGCTCGTCGATTTCCTCCGTGAGAATCGGGATATCTTTGCATGGTCTCCCAAAGACATGCCGGGTGTTCCGATGGATTTCGCCGAGCACAAGCTACACGTCTGGTCAGATGCCAAGCCAGTCAGGCAGCCCTTGCACCACCTGTCAGAGGAGAAGAGAAGAGTCGTCGGAGAAGAGATAGCCCGGCTGCTGGCAGCCGGCTTCATCATGGAAGTGTTCTTTCCAGAGTGGCTGGCCAACCCAGTCCTTGTGCTGAAGAAAAACAAGCAATGGCGCATGTGTATTGATTATACCAGCCTCAACAAAGCCTGCCCCAAAGACCCATTTGCTTTGCCGAGAATTGACCAAGTGATAGACTCCACAGCCGGATGCGAGCTGTTGAGTTCTTTGGACGCATACTCAGGGTATCACCAGATCAAGCTGAACCTGGCCGACAGGCTGAAGACCGCCTTCATCACACCATTTGGAGCCTTCTGCTACTTGACCATGACGTTCGGCCTGAGGAATGCCGGCGCCACGTTTCAACGTTGCATGCAGAAGTGCCTCCTCAAGCAACTCGGCAAAAACGCCCATGTCTACGTGGATGATGTGGTGGTGAAGACGAAGAAGCATGGAACGCAGCTAGAAGACCTTAAGGAGACCTTCAAGAACATGCGTCGATTTCAAATCAAGCTCAACCCGGAGAAATGCGTCTTCGGAGTGCCAGCCGGCTAGCTTCTTGGCTTTCTGGTCTCAGACCACGGCATAGAGTGCAACCCTGTGAAGATCAAAGCCATCGAGAGGATGGAAGTGCCCACTCGACTGCTAGACGTGCAAAAATCACTGGCTGCTTGGCACCCATCAGCCATTTCATCAGTCGGCTGGGCGAGAAGGCTCTTCCCCTGTACTAGCTCATGAAGAAGACCACTTTTTTTTTGAGTGGAACGACAAGGCGGACGAAGCTTTTCTCCAGCTCAAGAAGATGTTGACCACTCCGCCTGTCCTGGCGGCTCTGATTCCTAAGGAGCCCATGCTCCTCTACATCGCCACCACCAGCCGGGTGGTCAGCACTGTCATAGTTGTGGAGCGCAAGGAGGAAGGCAAAGCACTACCAGTCCAGAGGCCAGTATATTACCTGAGCGAAGTGTTGTCCGCCTCCAAGCAAAACTACCCCCACTATCAGAAGATGTGCTACGGCGTGCACTTTGCCGCCAAGAAATGGAAGCCATACTTCCAAGAGCACCCAATCACTGTGGTCTGCACGGCTCCGCTTGCCGAGATCATTGGAAGCCGAGATGCTTCAGGCCGAGTGGCCAAATGGGCCATAGATTTGGCCCCCTACACCATCTACTACCAGCCTCGCACCGCCATCAAGTCACAAGCACTGGCCGACTTCCTCGTCGACTGGGCCGAGACCCAGTACCTGCCACCAGCGCCGGACTCCACCCATTGGCGGATGCACTTCGATGGTTCCAAGATGCGCGCCGGTTTAGGAGCCGGCATCGTCCTCACCTCTCCCAAAGGTGACAAGCTCAGATATGTGCTGCAAATTCACTTTGCCGCCTCCAACAACGTCGCTGAATATGAGGCACTCATTCACGGGCTCCGGCTTGCCAAGGAACTCGGCATTCGCCGGATCCTGTGTTATGGAGACTCTGACTTGGTGGTCCAGCAGTCGTCGGGCGACTGGGACGCCAAAGATGCAAACATGGCTAGCTACCGCTTCCTCGTCCAGCAACTCAGCGGATACTTTGAAGGGTACGAGTTCCTCCATGTGCCAAGAAATGACAATGAGCAAGCAGATGCCTTGGCACGAATCGGCTCCACCCGACAAGCAATACCAACCGGCGTCGCCCTACAACGCCTCCTCAAGCCGTCTGTCAAGCCATCGCCAGAGTCGGATTCCATCTTCGTGCCGGCTCCTCCTGAAGCAGTCGGATCCGACTTGAGAGCCCCAGCAGCCAGCACGGGAATTCCGGCAGACGGCCCGGGGACTTCAGAACCCGGCCCGGGGACTGCAGCGGTCAGCCCGGGGACTTCAGAGCCCGACCCAGGGACTGCAGCAGTCGGCCCGGGGACTTCATCGACCCAGCAAGCGGCAACCGACTCCAACCCGCCGCCTCCCGGCCCAACCGCCCTCGTCCAAGGTGCAGTCCTAGCAGTCGAAGAAATTGCAGCGCCTTCATGGGCCCGGCCCATCCTCAACTTTCTTGTGAACAAAGAGCTGCCGGCTGATGAGATCTTGGCCCGACAAGTGCAACGCCGGGCGGCAGCATACACCATAGTCAACAGAGAGCTTGTAAGGCGCAGTGTCACTGGTGTCTACCAGCGCTGCGTGGAGCCGGAGCAAGGCCAAGCAATCCTCAAAGATATCCATCAAGGCGAGTGTGGTCACCACGCGGCTTCAAGAGCACTTGTCGCCAAAGCTTTCCGCCATGGTTTTTTTTGGCCGACTGCTCTAGAAGATGCTAAAGACTTGGTCCAGAAATGCAAAGGGTGCTAGAAGTTCCGCTCCAAGCCACATCAGTCGGCTTCTGCACTCAAGACTATTCCCATTGCCTGGCCCTTTGCTGTCTGGAGCCTGGACATGGTGGGACCATTCAAAACAGCGCGAGGTGGCATGACTCATCGGCTTGTCGCGGTGGACAAGTTCACCAAGTGGATAGAAGCAAAACCAATCAAGAAATTGAACGGTCCGACTGCTGTGACTTTCATCTCCGACATCACCATCCGGTATGGCATACCACACAGCATTATCACCGACAATGGCACGAACTTTGCTAAAGGTGCCTTGGCCCGTTTCTGCGCGACGCAGGGCATCCGACTGGACTTAGCGTCCGTTGCCCATCCACAATCAAACGGCCAAGTAGAGCGAGCAAACGGCCTCATCTTGTTCGGCATCAAGCCCCGACTGGTCGAGCCTCTGGAGCGCTCGGCCGGCTGTTGGCTCGATGAGCTGCCGGCCGTCCTCTGGAGCCTGCGCACAACTCCAAACAAGTCAACCGGCTTCCCGCCTTTCTTCCTCGTCTATAGTGCCGAAGCCGTCATCCCAACGGACATAGAATTCGACTCCCCTCAAATCACCATGTACACCGAAGAGGAGGCAAAGGAAGCACGTCAAGACGGTGTCGATCTGCTGGAAGAGGGTCGACTGTGGGCACTCAGCCGGTCCAGCATATACCAGCAGAGCCTGCGCCGATACTACAACCAGAAGGTCAAGCCGAGATCCTTCCAAGAGGGAGACCTTGTGCTCCGGCTGGTCCAGTGAACAGCCGGCCAGCACAAGCTCTCAGCGCATTGGGAAGGCCCCTTCATCATCAGCAAGGTGTTGGGCAACGACTCCTACTACCTAATCGACGCTCAGAAGCCTCGAGCGCGCAAGAGGGACGACTCCGGCAAGGAGACGGAGCGGCCATGGAATGCAAATCTCCTCCGAAGATTTTACAGTTGATGCAGTATGTACCACGCTACCTTTTGTATTAAAGTACGAAGACTTCGGGTCCCCCGAGAAGAGCTCGGGGACTGCCTTCTTTTATCTATATGATAAGAATTATGCCTATGAATGTATCATTTCCTTTATGCCGCTTGGCACTGGGTCCGACCAGTCGGCCCGGGGACTCGCCGCCTTGTACTATGAAATGCTTCCTGCAACCGGACAAGTAATGTGTTGGCACTTAAGCCGTCTCCTACCAGAAGCCGCAGCTCGTAGAGCGATTGTCTGGTGGGCAGGAGTAAGGCAGAAAGGGTGCCCACATGAAAAATGGCTAAGGACCCAAAGCATGTGCATATCTTAAGCTGTCTTCCCGCCTTCTACGACCAGCTGTTGAGCAGCCGGCCGACCGGCTTCTACTTAACTTTCTAAAGAACTCTAAAACGGCTAAGTACTTGCCTTCCCGGAAGTAGCTAAGTACTTGACCCAGCCACAGTACGCAGAGCGGCTGTTCGACTGGCAAGACGGCAACCAAGGGAAGGCGGCAAAGGAAAAAAGCCAAAGAGCAGCAAGCAAGAAAAGATAGAACTCGGAAAAATATTTTACATAGCAAAAGGCCCTTGGCCGATATTCAACGGAAGTTTGAGATACACCCCGCGGGTGGAATTGTGTAAAATTAACAAGTTCATCGAGACTGATAAGCAGGTAAAGCAAAAGATAAACTGGCGGCCTAGGGAGAGGCAGACGGGTTCGGTGGATCGGAGGAGTCGGTGGCGCCGGTTGGTGGAGCGGCCAGCTGGTCAGTCTCCGCTTGGTCGCCTCCAGTGGCAGGCGGCTCGCTTGGGCGTGGCTCGTTGCTGGAGGCGCGGTCGAGCTGAGGTTGGCCGTCCGCTCCGACCTCTGGCGCCTCCTCTTCGCCTTCCTCCTCCTCCTCATCTCCTTCCTCGCTGCTGGAGTCGATCACCTCGGCCGAGTTCTCGTCGTCCTCCGGGTTCAGCCTAAACCATTCGGTGGCGCCTCGGCGCTGTTCTCAACCCACTCCGGGACGAAGACGCTGGTGTCGGTGTACTCGGCGATCGCCGCCGCACGCTTGACAAGGTCTTCTTCCACGACCGCCAACTCCTCCTGAGGCTCCAGCAGAAACGTGGCCAGCTGGGCTAGACTTAGCCCAGGGTACCACGCCTTGACGAATTCCAAGGCCTGGAGCGCTCCTGCCCGGGCCGACGAGCCCTTCCAGGCCTCAAGACGGAAATCAACATCGCCTCATTGTCGGTCTAAGCGGAGCGTTCGGTCGCGAACTCAGCAAGGAGGCTGGTCTCCTTGTCCTCCGCCTTCCTCTGGGCCTTCTTGAGAAGCTCCGCCTGCTCCGACAGTTGCGCGACTAGCCGGTCATGCTCTTCAGCTAGCTTGCCGCACTCCTCCTCCTTAGCACGCAGCGCGATGTTGGCTTCGCCCAGCTGCTGCTGCAAGGCGGCATTGGCCTCTGCAGAAGAAAAAAAGAAGGGAAAGGCGTCAGTAACCAGCAGAAAAGAAGATAAGTTGCCGGCGAGATCCGGCCCGACTGCTCAGCAGTCGGCCTGAATCTCGGGGACTACAGCCCGCGGGTGCGCCAGCGCACCCCCGCAGAGAAAGAAGTGGACTTACTTCGGCTCTCCGACAAGTCGACAGCACGTTGATCCAACTCCTAGACTTTGGAGTTGAAGGCGGCCGCACGGAGGTTATGATAATCCTGTAGCAAGGATATCAGCGCTCAGAGCCTTCTAATTAAAAGTTCTGAGGCGCCTGCTCAGCAGCCGGCCCGGAACTCGGGGACTACACCCAGTGGGTGCGCTGACGCGCCCCCATGAAGCAATACAAGAGTTAAAAACGAAGAAGCAAGAAGCGTACTCGGATGGCCTCTTGCGATTACAGGAATGTCTTGTTGCAGTGCTTGATAGCGTCGGCCTCGGCGCGGAGTTTGGCTTGAACATCCAGGATCGCCTTGTTCATAGGGCCCGTCCCGCCTCCCCGCACCCACCCAGTGGGCGCGGCGCTGGTCGCCTTGGTGTCCGGGATCGAGGAGCTTGCGGCGCCGGTCTCCGGCGGGTGTGGCGCCGAAGCCGCCTTTGCAAGTCGGCGGCGCGTCGGTGTGCGGACCTCAGGAGTCGGGCCCGTCACCACCTCGTTTCCGGTTGGCGGCACCGGCGGGTCCGCCGGCTGCTCGCCTTGCGCGTTTCCGGACGGCGGCAATGGAGGCACGATCACGTCCGGCATGGCGACGTCGTCGCTATCCCTCTCTATGATAGGGTGTTCACCGCCGGCCTCCCCAGTTTGTGCCACGAACTCCGGTGGTGGCAGCACGGAGCTCAAGGGGGCGACGAATATCGCCGACTGGCAGCGCGCGGCCTCCTCGGCCTGCTTCTTCACCGCGTCGGCCGCCTCGGCCTCCGCTAGTTTCTTCAGGGCGGCAGCCTCCGCCTTCTCTGCTTCCGCCTTCTCCAGGCGGGCGGCCTCCTGCTCCTCGCGCGCCTCCCGCGCGTTTCGCTCCTTTGCCTCCCGGAGGTCGGCGGCCAGGTCGATTCGCCGGGTGGTGGCAGAAGTCTCCGCCGACCCAACGATGGAGGCGGCGGCCGACTTCTCAAGAGAGAGTGGGGCCCTAAGTCAAGAAGATAAAGCGAAAGAAACTCAGAAAGAATAAACAAGGAAAAGATGAAGGCGCAAGGGGAAGGTAGTACTTACGCGGACACCAGCCGCGACTCCTTCACCGCCTTGCGGAAGCGGATGGCCTTCGCGGCCGCTTCATCCCGCTTAGTCGCCGCGGCCGAGCCCTTGGGCTTCTTCGGCCGGCTGCCGAACAAGCTCGGCGCGGCCCTGCGTTTTTTCGCACCACCTTGGGCATCCGGCGCGGCAGATGATCTCGCGCCCGGCTGGCCGGCCCCTGGCTGGTGGCGCGGGGCGACTTCCCCCGCATCGTCGTCGGGCCAGTCCTCGAGGCCGGCCCCGAGCCCTGAGCCGCCTGTTTCGCTGCCTTCTCCCTCGGCGTCGTCCTCCAAGGCCGCCGCCCCCAAGTCGGGGTCATCCACGTCGCTCTTTGCTCGGTCGGGGAGGAATTGACGCTCCGGCCCCGCGGCGCCGGCTGCCGGCTGGAGGAGGGGACTCTGTTCAAAAGGCCGATTGGTCAGGTTGGACAGGCAGAACTCGGCAACAAAAAGATAGAGAAAAAGAAATATAACTTACCATAGGCGGGGGGTCGGCGCGTGAATACGGCTCCTTGCCAAACCGCCCCTCCTTCGTGAGCTCGCAGTTCGCAAGATAGTTCACCATGTGAGCTACCTCTGCGTGAGGCATCTCCTTGGTGCACAGCCGGCTTGGGTCCCGATGCCCTCTCATCTGACAGATCATGTGAGGGCGGCCCTGGAGCGGGAGCACCCGGCGCGCCACGAAGGCGGACAGCAAGTCGGGCGCGGTCAGGCCCTCCGACTGTGTCAACACTCAGAGCCGTGCGATGGCGACGGCTCTAGAAGGCGACAGTGTCTTGGCCCGGTACGACCAGTTGGGCCGCCTCCCAGCCGCCGGGCCGGCTGCGTAAGCAGGCAAGTTGGCCGCCTCCCAGTCGCCCTCTGAGAAGACGCTCTTCACGTAGAAGTACGACCGCTGCCACATCTTCACCGACTTGATCAGCGTGATGGGAGGAAACGGATTTTCGGCCGCTGGCCTCCGCACCGCAATGAAAGCGCTGCATTGAGCCGGCACGCCCACGACGAGGGTGCCGAGCTTGGTGTAGAAGAACACCCCCCAAAGCTCGATGGTGGGGAGGACGCCGAGGAAGCCTTCGCACAAAGTGACGAAGGCGGACAGCAGCACCACCGTATTCGGGGTGAGATGGTGCGGCTGAAGACTGTAGAACTTGAGGAAGGACCGGAAGAAGCTGCTCGCCGGCAGGCCAAGGCCGCGCAGGCAGTGCGAGCGGAAGACGACCCGCTCGCCCTCCTCCGGCACCGGCGAGATCTCCCTCTCCGGCGCAAGGCGGACCTTCACGTAGTCCTTGGAGGCACTACGGCGAGAGGAAGAAGAAGGAGGAAAGAATGGGGTGGAGGGGCGCGCGTGCTCCGCCGCTCCCCTCCTCCCCCTACTTATAGGCCTACGGGCTGCAAAGCCGAAGGGGCGATCGTGGGATTTACTGCGCCCACGACCCCACGCCCCCACGTTTATCGCGCGCGTTACTGCGCGCAGTAACTCCATGGAAAAACTCAACCACCCACCTCGGCCGCAGCGGATCCGCTCGCGTGCCGAGGCCTAGTAGTGGCGGGCCTCGCCAGCAGGCATGTCCCATCGCGAGCGTGGGCTGGCAGACTGGCCCGGCCGCTCGACGCCACGTGACATACCCACAACGGGCGGCGGCCTGGAGGCTTAGCAAGCACGCCACTTGGTTTCCGCAGTCGCATTCAATGTTTGGATAAGTCAGGCTGGACGAGGCCGACTCCGGCCAGTCGGCTCGACAGAAGTCGGACGAAGCTCCGCCTCAAGCCCTTGGAGAAAGAAACCGCTGAGGCTCCTCGGCTGCTCAGCCGCGGCACCTCACCAGCTTCGGTGACTACTGTTGGAGTAATGGGCCACGGGTAGGCTAACCCGAGTCCCTTAATGTTTCAAGACAACTGGGCTGGCTGCGCCCCTCAAGGCGTCAAGACAAGGTGCCGCCTTCTGGTGGCCGGCTGGAGGAATAGCCGGCTGCCCGTAGACGGCCGAGTTCCAGAAGCCGGCATCAAGACGAGCCGACTCCTAGTGGGCGGCTCCCAGAGAAGCCGGCCCCTAGCAATCAGCCCGTGGCGCCCGCGAAGCCTGCGCCCTCATCAAGTAAGACAAGACAAGGAGTGGCTACAGTGTAGCCCATCCCTTCCAAATCCAGGGATGGGCGTGGCCACAGTGCACCGTACATGCGGTGATCTCCGCCCGGCGCGGCACTGTTGCCACTCCACCCCTGACGTCACCACAAGCAGGCGGAGCCCTGCTCCCACGACGGCCTGTCGGTACGGCCCAAGGACGACGGGCCCCACCGATCGGCGAGAGCCCGGAAGACGGCTAGAGCCCCACCAGTCGGACCCGAGGGAGGTCGGCCCCCAGCAGTCGGCCCGCCCCTTCCTCGGGGCCCACGCGCCATTAACCAGACAAGAAACAGAGTGGCTACAGTAATCGCCCGCCAGGCGGCGGGGCTGTAGCCACACTCCCCTGACCGAGCCTGCGTCATCAGCATCACGGCTACAGTGATTGGCAGCCGACAAGACCCGTGAGCGTCGGGGGCGGCCTGTCGGCCCCGTACCAGACCAGTCGGCGGGGCCCACCAGGCGGCGGGCCCCAGCAGCCGGCGGAGAAGCCGACAACCAGAGAGACTGACAGCCGGGTTCTACACCCGGCCAGATTACTATTGTACCCCTGGGGGTAGGCCTATATAAACCCCCCAGGGCACCCATGCAAAGGGTTCCCAACTTGTTAGAACTAGACTCACCCATAGAGAAAGGAGAGAGCTAGCCTTGCTTTCTTCCACCTCTAGCAAACAGCTCAAGGAGCACCATTGTACCACTAGTGCCTTAGTGATCATGCGGAGACCCCGCAGAGCAGGACTAGGGGTGTTATCTCCACGGAGAGCCCCTAACCTGGGTAAAGTTCACCGGCGTACGTGTCTACGCCTCATCCCGCTTCCAGGCACCGGCGACGTTCTACTCGCTCCCACCATGATAAGCCATCCTTTGGCATATGTCGCACCCAACCCCCGACAGGAAACGTTTAGCTAAGACTGACTGTGTGGGGTGTACTTACAACCGGAAACAATTTGGCATGTATAATTGTATTTTTTAGCACAATTGTATGTATTACAGTATTTGATCGCTCGCCCGTCGCACACGACCTCACTTTGTCGAGCGTGTGTGACCAGAGGGCCTACCCCCGACGGTTTCTAGGTCGTGTGGGAAGGACCCCCCTATCGCAGCCACTCACTTGGCGACGGTTCAAAACACCATCATGGAAAGGGGTTAAAAACCGTTTGTATAGCACCTCGCTGTACCAGTGATGGCATATGTGAAGAAATGACATTGTTCCAACCAACCGTATGATAGGTACAAGTAATCAACAAGTTTGATGCAACACACAAGGCATATATATCATGAGGCATAGCAATGTGGAAATCATGAATGAAAGCACTATCTCTAACATGCGTGCCATCAAGTGGTCCAAGATGACCAATAAGTCTCATGGTGGAAGCAACACAAGAAGTATGATCCACAATATCCGTGCTCATGGTTTTGTGTTTCTCGAAAGGGAAGGTTATCACCTCGAAAGCATGTCCATGTGCGTCCTTCACAATGCTGAAGTACAAGCAAGTGCGATGTAGACTCATCATGGTAGAAGGTGGTTCACTCTCAAGAGCTCGGATTGTCAACTCACATGACGTGGAAGTTGTCAGGAAGTCCATGTATCCTACACATGCACAAAAGAAAGCAAACAACGTATGTGCATGGTAGATAAACACATCATCCATCATGATGGTTCTATTCTCTTGCACATAACCATTAGAAGCACAAGTGTACGAATAATATGATGCAACAATGGCGATATTCATGGCACTAGGTATATGGTGCAAAGAAGGAAGACAAGCATGCTTCACAAGAAATATGTCAAAAGCTCCAAACATATGCGGCAAATCTATGGGGGCAATCTCATTAGTAAGACTAAAAGCATTGTTGCACTCAATACATGACAAATCATCTAGCATGAGAGAGGCAACATACGGAGACATATGACAACAAGCAATAGCAATCATGTGCAAAGCATGGGAAGAGATGCCATCAACCGCATGAAACAAGCAAGTATGAATCATCGGTGATGCAACGTAAGCAAGCATATCAATCATGTCGTGCAAACTAGTGGAGCGAAGATGCAACAGACTAGGGTAAATCATGGCAATAACGTCAAGTGGGAAAATAGTAGGCATAAGCAATGCACATGGCATATCACAAGCACGGATACAAAGTGAGATCAAAGTATCATCAAATGCATGGGTCATAAATGGAACGTGGCAGTAGCAAGCAATATCTCCACCAATCTTGCAAATACACATACAAGTACTAGAATCAAGTGTCATGTGAGATGCAAAGCATGGGTCACAAATGCATGGCAAAGGCATAGAAATTAGCATATCATGCAAAGTGAATGGCAATATGGGCAAATGATATATAACGGACAATAAACCATAACCATGTGAGGGCCATGTAGAAAAGAGGCGCGAAGTCTTTGCGCGAAGGGAGAGGTGGTAAGGACAATCCACGGGATCCCAAATTACCATTGCTCTCTAGAGCCCGTTTCATCAACTCATGGGATTGCGAGGTTGACGAGGAAGCATGTGTACTCATACAACAAGTAGACAAACAAAACAAACTATGTGCGTGGTAAATGTACAAATCATCCATCATGATGTGTATGTGCACGTGAATGTTAGCACAAGATAAGCATCGCTCAAAGAATAATTGCTATGTATGACACGATGGGGACACAAATTGAGGATGTAAGTATATGGCACATCAATAGCATGTTTATTCATGGGAAAAATATTGTGCACACAATCATGGGAATCATGCAATGGATGGGGTGGATCAAAATCTCCTAAGATGTATGAGGAAACTATGGGGGTCTCCTCATGAGCAATAGCGGAAGCATAACATGGAGAAAATTGACAACATGGCAAACAATGCATGTCCGAAGCTAGGTGGTCATGGCATGGTGATGTAGGGTGGCCTAGGGCCGATCCTTCATGATTTGGAGGGGATCCTATGAAGAACACGACGAACACACGAGGGGCAACGCGAGGGGCAACACTGAAATCAACGAGAACAATCACACATGTGCTAGATCCATGAACACAAAGAGTGATACAAGATTCAAACGCAACAAAGGATGGTAAAAGAGCTGGTAGTTCTTCCTGATCCGGAGACAGGGTCTTGAATCCACGAGGGGATCTTCGCTTGCGGGGTCTTGAATCTACTTGGGATCTTCTCCGCAGAGGCCTTAGTCTCCAATGGAGTATATGTCAAGTGGATGAGCAATGCTCTCTCTCTCCAATGAGCTAAACTATTGCTAACCCTAGAAAAGTGGAGGAGTCGTTATATAGGTTAGAGGGACGAAATGGTACATGGGCTTCGGCGCAAAACGTACACGCAGGTGGTGGTCCGAATGATCCGGATGGTGGCCCGGATGATCCGGCACTACTGCAGGATGCTGCTAACGCGACACTACGATCAGAGACTCTTTGACGAAACTGTGTGCGATGCATTAATCAAAAACGGGATGTAAAAAAGCATTAAAAAGGTGCAAAACGTTTGCGATGGCGGAGACATCAAACACGGTTCAGATTTTAGTTGCGTGTGCGATGCAGGCACACGGTTAATCCATTTGAACTGTTTGCGATGAGGTAGAACAACAGAAACGGGCAGCCATATCAATGTGTGTGCGATATACGGCATATAGTTCGCTCTGATGAACTATTTGCTATTAGGGAGTGCAACAGAAACGGTTAGCCAGGTCAAGGTGTGTGTGATATACGACATACGGTTCACTCGGACAAACTGTTTTCAATTAGGGAACACAACAGAAATTGTTCAACTAGGCAAGATGTGTGTGATACGTGGCAAACAGTTGACTCGGATGAACTATTTGTGATGAGAAATTACAACACAGACGGTTAATACAGTTAGTTCGTGTGTGATTCCGTGTGTACAAAAAAACTTTGAAAAATGCAAACTAGTTGCTTGCGGTGGCTAGGAGTATCGCACACGATGCGTCGGCGAGTACTCGTGTGCGATGATTAGTAAGTTACACATACATTTCCTTATGTTAACACTTGTGTGATAAATTACACGTGGCATCAGATACGGTATTTGGGTTGTGTGTGTGCTCCACTTAGTCTTCCCGCGCTCCAGCGAATGCTTCCCGCGCTCCACATGAGTGAATTGTAAAATCCACGCCTCTTCCCTCATCGGTTTCCCGCCACCGGCTAATGGCTTGGTGCATATAACCCAGGCGGCAACGCACCATCGCATCACTCTGATGAGATCTAGTCCTCACCCATCTACCATTAGTTATTCCAGGCATGCCAGGCAACGACCAAAGCTTCGATGTCGATGCCTACCCGCGTTACATCTTCGGCGAGAAGAACGAGCCGGAGCAGGTCGGGGAGCAAGAGCTTGATCGGCCGGTGCAGGCACCATGGCCCATCGGTAGCGATATCGGCGTGATAGTCATTTGGCGCACAATCGACATATTGCAAAGGAGGTGTGATGAGAAGTTTGCCATCCACCGTGCAAAAGATCTAGAGCTGCTCGGCGGCATGATCGATGACCCACCCGAAGAGCCGCCGTCACTAATGCTCATCGAGAGCCTGATGCCCCGCAAGGAATGGACAGAGGACCTCTGTGATTCAGTCAAGACACAGGCAGCCTGCGGCTTCATCATTGCTCGTGACGGCCGTGTCAACCTCGATCCCGATGATGTGGTGGCCAGGCTCGAGCGCATCCTTGGCGGAGTTGACGTCCCTAACAGAGTAGAACATCACCAACGTGATATCTTGAGGATGCAGGTGATGGACGGAATTTGCTACCAGGCCAGAGACATGGAAATGGAGCGGTTCCACGGAGATATCATGCGCGTGATTGCACGCTATCAAGCTCTTCTGGAAGAGGCCCAGCAGCCCCAAGAGCCTCCCAGCGCCAGCAGCTCCGTAGGCGGAGGCGGGCCGGGACACTTGGAGTGAACGGCCGCGAGGGTGCTATGCTGATCATGGAGTCCGAGAAGACCGTCGTCGGAAGGCTGCCAGCTCAGCCTTTTAGCCTATATTTTATTATAATTGTATGCATATGTTGGTCGTGAGTGTTCTGGGCCTTGCCGCATGTGGCATTTTAAATTATCCTGAATATGTAAGACCATTATTAACCATTGCCATTGTAAATTTGCCTCAACGGCGAGCAGAGCGCACGCAGGGACGCCAGAGCGGAGCGCGCCTCGGTTGCCACAATGTCAAGAAAAATGCGCGGACGGACGCGAGCAGAGTGCACCGCGGCCGCCTCAACGGCGAGCAACCATGTGGTCAACCTTCTGCCATCAATAAATTTTGACCTTGTTTCTCATCATATTGCAGATTACAACGCAATAAGTAATTGCAAATCTATTCACACCTATCAAACTATTATGTGTTCACACTTAGCACCGGGCTATAAAAACTACCCACTCGAAAATTACTTCACAGTTCCTCTCCTCATCACCCACAAAACTAGTCTTTCTTGTCAAGTCGTTCCGCCATGACCGGTATGTAATGACCTGAACCTGATAAGCTTTGATGTCTCTGTGCTTACCGTGCTAGTACCTGGATCGACTCGCTAGCACACATAGTACATATGAATATCAAATAACAAGTGCATCATTTACTATAACATATGATGCAGAATTCATAAAGTATTACAAACTGAGTAGCACATAGCTAACTTTATTCAATAATAATAGCGGAAAATGTAGCATAATAAATGATGAATCCCATCAATGCCCACTAGCGAAAATGTTGAGTGAAGACTCGCGACCCTATTGTATCTCACTGGTCATCTGAAAATCCTGCAACATAATAAGTTGTAGCCACAAGGGTCAATACATTGAATGTATTGGCAAATCACACAATAATGATATAGCAAACCTACATCTACATGCATGGTATGACAAACAAAACACTCAAGTTTGGTTTCACATAAAACTACCTTCACCTACCTCCATGACATAGGCAAGGTGCAAACAACACAGATGATAAAGATCTTCAAGATGTCTCAAGTGCGCTTAGTCCTGACGCATTCTCTAGGGACAATAGAGCGCTCAGCTAGTGATGTATTCACATGAGAAAAAGCCCCGACAACTCAAGTGCGCTCAGCCATGGCTCATTCTCTAGGTACAATAGAGCGCTCAGCCATTGACGCATTCACCTGAGAAAAATTCCCGAGCCTACAGCTATAAAGACTCACCACTTCCATGCATCACTCAACACATGCCCACGTCTACCAAAGTTGATCACACCATCACACAATACAATCAATATCAGAATATGACAACAGAGAACATACAGATCAAACCAAGCACATGTCATAACATAAAAATCACACATGCATAGTAGAATATAGTATGACCACGATCAAAAGTGAAACTTGCCTTGAACGGTGTTGAAGTATTCTAACGTTTAATTCTGATCCGCTTCGCACTCGAGACAATCTGTTGTGCTACGCTGAACTGTGCCAGCCTGTTAGCTACTGCGTGTGCTTCGCGCGGGGGCGAGGTGTCGGTTGGGCCGCTGTGCAGCCCGACTGCACAGTGTGAGTGGTTTCTCTCTTTTTTTTAACCTAGCGACAGGAAGTAAAATATTGCTAAATAAAATCCTAATAAATAAATACCAGAACACATAGTAAAACATTATTACTACTATATAAAACAGTGAACATTTTTACAACACAAATGCAGTTTTGGAAAATTATTTTATGCAAAACAAGCACATAAAGAGCATTATAATAACAACTATCAAATACTTTTGAGTTTCTACAAGGCTAAAATAACTTATGCAGACTCCGGAATATATTCTTAGCATTTTCTACATATAATTAACAGGGGAGAAGTCATATTATCTCCACTCCAAAAAAATTGCCTTGAGTTGAAAACACTTTGAATATTTAGAAAATTTAAATATGCATAGAAATCATGATGTAAAAGAATGATCCTATTAACATTCCAAATCTGAAAATTTGGGATGTTACAAAACTACCACCCTTAAAATGAATCTCGTCCTCAAGATTCGAAGAGGCTAGAAAGAAAACGGTTAGTTTCAGGGTTTACTTGAATATCCATTGATCACTCAAGAGTGTGGGATGCTAACACCCTTAAATCAAAGTCATTGGGTCTTCAAGAATCATATTCCGTCGATGACATTCTTCAGGTATAAGCACTGCACTCCTTTGAAATTTTGGATCCTCTATCAAAAGAGTGGTCTTCCAATTGCTGGACCTTCATGGTTGATAGGTCTTGCGCCAATACTAAACAAAATCAATTCTCTCATGGTGGTCATCAAGCATAATCCTTCGGGGTTCCTGCATAAAAGGGTCTTGGTTCATCCTCATCGTTAAAACCTACTATTGGCAACGACTGCCTTCTACAAGGGCCAAACGCCATACCAGTCTAAGGTTTAGGCTTAACAACATCGTCTCTGTACTATAGGTAAGTCACTCTAGATTTACCATCCCACATAGCAAGAGCGAATAATGAGAGTAAGTCGGCATGGTGATCAATCCATTCCGCACCCAAATCATTACCTTGTATATGGTTTAGAAAATATCGCATTCTAACACTCGGGCATCCTCACAAAAATGGCAAAAGAAACACTTGTTCATGAACTGGGTTCGGATAAATCCATTTGTTCTGCATGCCAAACAAAACATCTATCCTTCCTGCCAACTCTCAGGTCTACGTCAACTACTATAAAACATATGCTGATGAATTGTAGCTTCCTCCAGGTTTCTTCCTTCAGCAAGATTGTGCTTGCTTCTTGTCAGATCTTGGTGCATGTGGTAAAACTCGAACTCATCACTTGGTTGCAACATATATTAGGATGTAGACAGAAATAGGTCTAAGGGGGAAAAACTACCCATATGCTCATGCTAGCAACTAAAACTCCAACAACAACAAAAACAAACACTAAATTCACACAATTCACACAAAAACTATCCTAAAGTAATCACATCAAAAGAGCACATATGATCAATAAAAGCACCTAATTGCATAATACAAACAATCCACGAAATATGGCAACACGGAAAGCAATGACCAACCAAACATATGACATATCACACAACACAAGCAAAACCTACAGGTAAGGTCATATCCACAAGAGATATGATCTCATCATACTACCGCAAATCGTTTATCAAACACAACTTAGGAATGGTGGTCTGCCAACTATACTCCTTAAATAAAACTAATATAATTCCAGGGGTCATCTATATTTGGAAAGTAAAGATATGAGTACAAGAGTATGAACTAACAAGTAGACAACAGGTTGTAAAGTAAGTTTTTCACTCCTATGGCTTTTCTAATCCATTTTCTAGGGTCACGACCTACAGTCAACACACTGCTCTGATACCATCTGTAATGACTCGAACCTGATAAAATTCGATGTTCTGTGCTTACCGTGCTAGTACCTGGATCGACTCGCTAGCACACACAGTACATATGAATATCAAATAACAAGTGCATCATTTACTATAACGTATGATCCACAATTCATAAAGTATTACAAACTGAGTAGCACATAGCTAACTTTATTCAATAATAACAGTGGAAAATGTAGCATAATAAACGATGAATCCCATCAATGCCCACTGGCGAAAATGTTGAGTGAAGACTCGCGACCCTATTGTATCTCACTGATCATCTGAAAATCCTGCAACATAATAAGTTGCAGCCACAAGGGTCAATACATTGAATGTATTGGCGAATCACACAATAATGATATAGCAAACCTACATCTACATGCATGGAATGACAAACAACACTCAAGTTTGGTTTCGCGTAAAACTACCTTCACCTACCTCCACGACATAGGCAAGGTGCAAACAACACAGATGATAAAGATCTTCAAGATGTCTCAAGTGCGCTCAGTCCTGGCGCATTCTCTAGGGACAATAGAGTGCTCAGCCAGTGACGTATTCACATGAGAAAAAGCCCCGACAACTCAAATGCGCTCAGCCATGGCGCATTCTCTAGGGACAATAGAGCGCTCAGCCATTGACGCATTCACCTGAGAAAAAGTCCCAAGCCTACAGCTATAAAGACTCACCACTTCCATGCATCACTCGACACATGCCCACGTCTACCAAAGTTGATCACACCATCACACAATACAATCAATATCAGAATATGACAACAGAGAACATACAGATCAAACCAACCACATGTCATAGCATAAAAATCACACATGCATAGTAGAATATAGGATGACCATGATCAAAAGTGAAACTTGCCTTGAACGGTGTTGAAGTATTTTAACGCTTAATTCTGATCCGCTTCGCACTCCGGACAATCTGCTGTGCTGCGCTGAACTGGGCCAGCCTGTTAGCTACTGCGTGCGCTGCGCGCGGGGGCGAGGTGTCGGCTGGGCCGCTGTGCAGCCCGACTGCATAGTGTGAGCGGTTTCTCTCTTTTTTTTAACCTAGCGACATGAAGTAAAATATAGCTAAATGAAATCCTAACAAATAAATACCAGAACACATAGTAAAACATTATTACTACTATATAAAACGGTGAACATTTTTACAACACAAATGCAGTTTTGGAAAATTATTTTATGCAAAACAAGCACATAAAGAGCATTATAATAACAACTATAAAATACTTTTGAGTTTCTACAAGGCCAAAATAACTTATGCAGACTTCGGAATTTATTCTTAGCATTTTCCACATATAATTAACAGGGGAGAAGTCATATTATCTCCACTCCAAAAATATTTCTTGAGTTGAAAACACTTTGAATATTTAGAAAATTCAAATATGCATAGAAATCATGATGTAAAAGAATGATCCTATTAACATTCCAAATCTGAAAATTTGGGATGTTACATGGTAGGAGGGGTTTTGGTTGGACATAAAACCAGGCAGCAAAGACCAAGGCCGTGGAAGCACTAGAGAGGTCCCACCGCGAAGCGGCAGCCGCAACAGAGATGTCCAGGCTTGCTGCGGAGCCCTCGAACGAGCTCTCACGGGCACGCGAGGGCTCTCACAAGCGCACTCGCCGCATCGGCCATCGCGACGAGCTGGCGTTCCTGAAGTCCTTGGCCGGCAAAAACGACATTCTCACTGGCGTCATTAAGTAGCACGAGCTGGTCGACGGCTTGATGAAGCTGCTCGAGATCAGCGATGCCTCAGTTGACAAGGCGACCGGCCTCGTCGAGCAACTTATGGGTGACAATGCGAAGCTCTTCAAGGCGCTCGCCGAGAAGGAGGAGGAGGCTGCCGGCTGGAAGATGTTGCATGAGCAGAGTAGTGCCTCGGGGATAATGCTGACAGCGGTCGTCGAGGAACTGATTTGTGACTTGAGGAAGCTTCGGATCGAGCGTGAGCAGGAGGTGGAGGAATCCGTGGCTGCTTTGAAGCGAAGTCGTGAGGAATTGAAGAAGCAGCTGGAGGATGTCTGATGAGGACATCAATACCATTGTTACACCCACAGCCTCTGCTACTATACATACTGGACCAATTACTAGAGCGCGTGCACACCAATTAAATTACCAGGTACTTTCATTTCTTGGTAATGATTCTAATGTTCATGAGAATATGATGCTGCCTAAATTGGATACATTTGTTTTGCTTACAAATGAAGGGCCTAGCTTGGAGAAGGATGAACATTGGAGCAAGAAGAAGCATGGAGATGATAGCATGCGCAAGGGAAACAAGAACGGAGTTTCTAGTGATGATTTCAGGACTTTGAAGCCACCGTAATGAGTGCATGAAGTCTTGGATGAAATATACAAGATGCCACTTCACAAAATTCGTCGAGAGGCTATTATAGGTGCTGCGTCACCTTATTATTGGGTCAAGCCCATGTAATTTCGAAATACATAAGTATATGCTATTTGTATTGTTCGTATGTGCGGGGAAACAAGAGATAGGGTTGGTTTCGGACCCCTCCTCCAAGGGCCACGAAATTCCCCCCTCTTCCTCCATATATACAGCCCTTAGGGTGTCGTTTAGACTTTGGGTTTTGTTTAGATTAAAAGTTCGCCATAGCTGCAACTTCGCGTACTTCGTTTCTGTTCAACGACCAGACAAAGGCATCACAGAACCCCACCATCATTAATAAAGCTTTCCTCTTATATTCGCAATATCCAGATTGCAATCTCAGTTTTTTGCTTGTTCTTCGTTTGCTCGCAGTAAACAGACCCTTGTGGTCAGGTTGATCGTGCTCCGGCGTGGTCAATAACCTCTCAAAGTTGGTTTAGCGATTGCTAAGGCGCGAAGTCCTCGCACGTTCGTAGTCGGATCGTGAAAGTCTACTCCTCCGAAATGATAATCACCATCTCATCAAAAGACGGGACACCTTTGCCTCTATATCAAGGGGTATCAAATTTCCAGGTTGCTCGCTGAGATTTTACAGTTTTTCGTAGTTTAGATCGTGTCTGTTCTTCATACCAACAGTCCATGAAAAAGACACAAAAAATTAGGGTTAGTTCCTTATTTTCTGATTCATGTTTCCTTGCCTGAGTAGGTTTCGGAAAAAAAGAGTCTGGAGACCCCATGCAGTTTTTAGGCCAAAATTTCGGCAATCGAACATATTTTTCCCTATCCTGTTTTTAGGCTTTTCTAAGTCTTTTGAGAGACTCGCCATCATATTGATTTTTTGTCGCACTTTTTCGTCGTCGCTACCCTGATTTCCGAAAAAATTCAAGTAAATTTCGTGCATATCATGTTAGTTTGACTTGGGAAGAATTTTGAGACACTCGCCATTATAGTGATTTTTCGCAAAAAAAATAGGAGCGCAAAAAAGAGCAAAAATTCAGAGTGTTCTTTTCCCTTGTTTACGTAACGCGCCGTGATTTTGTTCGTGTTCTAGGCTCGCGTCCCTAGTACGGTCTAGCCTAGGACCAGCACAGTACCGCCGTTGAGCGTTTATTCAACTTTGCATCTTTGAATTGATTATTTCTGACCCATTTTGATACCATATTATAAGCCTTCCTAGCTCCACATACATCTACGTCGTGCGTTTGACTCTCCCTGGTAATCGCTCTATCCAGGCTTTGAGAGTTTTGACTACAACGGTTGCCGATCACCGCCTGCTCCTAGGTAAGAATTGGTAAGAATTTGAGATTTGCTTGAAGGATTTTTGACACCCACCACCACCACTTGTTAGTAGTCTGTAGGATCATATTCTTGTGTGTTTCTATTGCTGCTAACCATGGCAGGATCACAAGCCAACGAGATTGACTAGGAGAACTTGACGAACAAGGAGTTTCATGAAAAGTTTCAGCAAATGATGAGTGAACAGGTGGAAGATGTGCTAAACAGATTTCAAGAGGCCATGGAGAAGATAGATGGCATTGAGAAGGCGTTCGAAACAAAGCTCGATAACAAGTTTAATGAATTGCTCGTGTGTCTTCCACAACCACCGCCCGCTGCACCTATCGCACCCCTACAGCAACAACAACAACAACATCGCATTCCAAATCAAGTGGGACGAGCACTGCGCGTTCCCCTTGAGCCTGGTCAAAATTCTGGTGCCTCTGTACCTACTGTTGATGCTTCTGTAGCTCCTACTACTACTGCGGAGGTGGAGGACCATTATGAGGATGAGGTTGATCAAAATCAGAACTATGTGCAACCACCAGCACCACCACCACCAGGTAGTCCGCATGCATATCATCGCAACGGTAGGGCTGCACCACCACCTGAGGTACGAGATAATGACCATCTTCCTAAACTAAAATTGAATATCCCACCATTTGAGGGTAGATGTGTTCCTGATATATATCTTACTTGGGAGTTAGAAATTGAACAATGTTTTACATGTTTGCAATATCCCGAGGAGAGACGTGTTCGTGCTGCTGTTTGTGCTTTTCACTAGTTTTGGATGTGTTTGGTGGTCTAAACATTGTAGATTATAATCTATTCCAGCTACTTGGGCTGCTTTGAAAACTGCTATGCATACTCGTTGGGTTCCACCATATTATCAACGTGAACTACTTCAAAAATTGCAGCGTTTAAGACAAGGAAAAAATTCTGTAGAAGAATATTATCAGGAATTACAAACTAGCATGATTAGATGTGGTATTGTTGAGGATAATGAAGCTATGCTTGGACGTTTTATGGGTGGATTAAATAAAGAGATTCAGACCATTCTAGAGTATAAGGAATATAATAATATCACTCATTTATTCCATCTTGCTTGCAAGGCTGAACGTGAAGTGCGGGATCGACATGCATTGGTGCAAACTAACTTTTCTACAAGTCGACCTTCATCATGGACACCGCGTGCCTACTTCCACATGTTCTGCTGCATCGGCACCTCCATTAGCTGCCACCTCCAACCGTGATAGAACAAAGCAGGCCCAACCACCACTATCTGCCAAGAGCACACCTTGTGGGCCTGCACAGAGCTCTTCTTCATCCACGGCATCAACATGGCAAACGCATGATATTATTTGTCATCTTTGCAAGGGTGGAGGTCATTATGCGAGAGAATTCCCATCTAAGCATGTGATGATTGTTACTGTGGATGGTGGGTATGAGTCCGCTAGTGACTATGATGAGGAGACTTTGGCTGTTATTACAAGTGAAGAACACGGTGGAGATGATTCTGATCATGAGACGCAATACATGGCTGCTGAAGATGCTGACACGTATGAATGTTTAGTTGCTCAATGTGTTTTGAGTGTGCAGGCTACACAAGCTGAGCAAAATCAGAGGCCTAATTTGTTCCATACAAAGGTAGTTGTGAAGGAACATTCTGTTCGCGTCATCATAGATGGAGGGAGCTGTAACAACTTGGCTTGCATGGAGATGGTGGAGAAGCTATCTCTCACCACAAGACCATATCCACATCCTTACTACATCCAATGGTTCAACAACAGCGGCAAGGTTAAGGTAACACATACTGTTCGTGTGCATTTTAGTATCTCTACATATGTTGATTGTGTTGATTCCGATGTGGTACCCATGCAAGCGTGTTCCTTATTACTTGGTAGACCATGGTAATTTGATAAAAATTCTGTACACAATGGTAGAAACAATCAGTATACTCTTGTTCATAAGGATAAACATATTACTTTGCTTCATATGTCTCCTGATTCCATTTTGAAAGATGGTATTAATAGAGCTAATAAAGCAAAACAGGAGAAAAATAAGAGTGAAAATCAGATTGTGGCAAAAGAATTTGAGCAAAAAATGAAGCCTAATAATAAACCATCTAGTGTTGCTTCTGAAATTACATTGAAAAGTGCATGTTTACTTGCCACCAAATCTGATATTTATGATCTAGATTTTAGCAAATATGTTTTCTATGCGTTTGTGTGCAAAGAGGCATTATTTTCATTCGAGGACGTGCCTTCCTCTTTGCCTCCTGCTGTTACTAACATTTTGCAGGAGTTCGCTGACGTCTTTCCACAAGACGTGCCATCGGGATTACCACCTATTCGAGGGATTTAGCATCAGATTGACTTAATTCCTGATGCATCCCTACCCAACCGTGCACCATACCGTACCAATCCAGAGGAGACGAAGGAGATTATGCGTCATGTCCAGGAGCTGCTCGACAAAGGTTATATACGCGAATCCCTTAGTCCCTGTGTTGTTCCTATTATTCTAGTGCCGAAAAAGGATGGTACATCGCGTATGTGTGTTGATTGTAGAGGTATTAATAATATTACTATTCGTTATCGTCATCCTATTCCTAGGCTAGATGATATGCTCGATGAATTGAGTGGCTCTACAATATTCTCCAAAGTTGATTTGCGTAGTGGATACCATCAAATTCTTATGAAATTGGGGGATGAATGGAAAACAACATTTAGAACTAAGTTTGGATTATATGAGTGGTTAGTCATGCCTTTTGGGTTAACTAATGCACCTAGTACTTTCATGAGATTAATGAACGAAGTTTTATGTGCTTTTCATTGGATGATTTGTGGTAGTCTATTTTGATGATATACTCATTTATAGCAGATCTTTGAAGGAACATTTGGAACATTTACGTGCTGTTTTTATTGCTTTATGTGCTGCACGTTTGTTTGGTAACCTTGGGAAGTGCACCTTTTGCACCGACCGAGTATCTTTTCTTGGCTATGTTGTTACTCCACAGAGAAGTGAATTTGATAAAGCCAAGATTGAAGCTATTGAGAGTTGGACGCAGCCCAAAACGGTCACACAAGTGACGAGTTTTCTTGGACTCACTGGTTTCTATAGGCGTTTTGTGACAGATTTCAGCACCATTGCTGCACCTCTCAATGAGCTTACAAAGAAGGATGTGCCTTTTGTTTGGGGTACCGCACAGGAAGAAGCCTTCACGCATTTGAAAGATCAGTTGACACATGCTCCTTTACTCCAACTTCCTGATTTTAATAAGACTTTTGAGCTTGAATGTGATGCTAGTGGAATTGGGTTAGGAGGTGTGTTATTACAAGATGGCAAACTTGTTGCATACTTTTTTGAAAAATTGAGTGGGCCTAGTTTGAACTATTCTACTTATGATAAAGAATTATATGCTCTTGTTCGGACCTTAGAAACATGGCAACCTTGTTTATGGCCCAAAGAATTTGTTATACATTCTGATCATGAATCTTTAAAACACATTAAAAGTCAAGCAAAACTGAACCATAGACATGCTAAATGTGTTGAATTCATTGAGACTTTCCTTTATGTCATTATATACAAGAAGGTAAAGAAAATGTTATTGCTGATACATTGTCTCGTCGTTATACTATGCTTTAACAACTTGACTTAAATATTTTTTGTTTGGACACCATCAAAGATCAATATGTGCATGATGCTGAATTTAAAGATGTATTGCAGAATTGTAAGGAAGGGAGAACATGGAACAAGTTCGTCATTAACGATGGATTTGTGTTTCGTGCTAACAAGCTATGCATTCCAGCTAGCTCTGTTCGTCTTTTGTTATTGCAGGAGGCGCATGGAAAAGGATTAATGGACACTTTGGCGTGAAGAAGACGGAGGATATACTTGCTACACATTTCTTTTGGCCAAAGATGAGACAGGATGTTGAGCGTTTTGTTGCTCGCTGCACTACATGTCAAAAAGCTAAGTCACGACTCAATCCTCATGGTTTATATATGCCTTTGCCTGTACCTAGTGTTCCTTGGGAGGATATATCTATGGACTTTGTTTTAGGTTTACCTCGAACAAAGAAGGGAAGCGATAGCATATTTGTTGTCGTGGATGGGTTCTCGAAAATGGCACACTTTATACCATGTCATAAAGCGATGATGCTGTTAATGTTACTGATTTGTTCTTTCGTGAAATTATTCGCTTGCATGGTGTGACAAATACTATTGTTTCAGATCGTGATACTAAACTTATTAGCCACTTTTGGAGATGTTTATGGGCTAAGTTGGGGACTAAACTGCTTTTTAGTACTACTTGTCACCCCCAAACTGATGGACAAACTGAAGTAGTCAATAGAACATTGTCTACTATGCTTAGGGTTGTTTTGAAGAATAATAAGAAAATGTGGGAAGAATGCTTGCCTCATATTGAATTTTCTTATAATCGTTCAATGCATTGTACTACTAAGATGTGCCCTTTTGAAATTGTGTATGGTTTCCTACCTCGTGCACCTATTAATTTGTTGCCTCTTCCATCTTCGGAGAAGGTTAATTTTGATGCTAAACAACATGCTGAATTGATTTTAATAATGCATGAGTTAACTAAGGAAAACATTGAGCGTATGAATGCTAAGTATAAACTTGCTGGAGATAAGGGTATAAAACATGTTGTGTTTGCCCTGGAGATCTTGTTTGGTTACATTTGCGTAAGGATAGATTTCCTGATTTGCACAAATCAAAGATAATGCCACGTGCTGGTGGTCCTTTTAAGGTGTTAGAGAAAATAAATGATAATGCATATAAACTTGAGCTGCTTGCAGATTTTGGGGTTAGTCCCACTTTTAACATTGCAGATTTGAAGCCTTATTTGGGTGAGGAAGATGAGCTTCCGTCGAGGACGAATTCATTTCAAGAAGGGGAGGATGATGAGGACATCAATACCATTGTTACACCCACAGCCCCTGCTACTATACATACTGGACCAATTACTAGAGCTCGTGCACGCCAATTAAATTACCAGGTACTTCCGTTTCTTGGTAATGATTCTAATGTTCATGAGAATATGATGCTGCCTAAATTGGATACATTTGTTTTGCTTACAAATGAAGGGCCTAGCTTGTAGAAGGATGAACATTGGAGCAAGAACAAGCATGGAGATGATGGCACGCGCAAGGGAAACAAGAACGGAATTTCAAGTGATGATTTCAGGACTTCGAAGCCACCATAATGAGTGCATGAAGTCTTGGACGAAATATACAAGATGCCACTTCACAAATTTCGTCTAGAGGCCATTATAGGTGCTGCGTCACCTTATTATTAGGCCAGGCCCATGTAATTTCGAAATACATAAGTATAGGCTATTTGTATTGTTCGTATGTGCGGGGAAACAAGAGATAGGGTTGGTTTTGGACCCCTCCTCCAAGGGACACGAAATTCCCCCCTCTTCCTCCATATATACAGCCCTTAGGGCGTCGTTTAGACTTTGGGTTTTGTTTAGATTAAAAGTTCACCATAGCTGCAACTTCGCGTACTTCGTTTGTTTTCAACGACCAGACAAAGGCGTCATAGAACCCCACAATCATTAATAAAGTTTTCCTCTTATATTTGCAATATCCAGATTGCAATCTCAGTTTCTTGCTTGTTCTTCGTTTGCTCGCAGGAAACAGGCCCTCATGGTCAGGTTGATCGTGCTCCGGCGTGGTCAGTAACCTCTCGGAGTTGGTTTAGCGATTGCTAAGGCGCGACGTTCTCGCACGTTCGTAGTCGGATCGTGAAAGTCTACTCCTCCAAAACGATAATCACCATCTCATCGAAAGACGGGACACATTTGCCTCTATATCAATGTCTTTGCCCGGTGATCCATCGACGAGGAGAGACAGTAACGACCCAGATCGTTGTCTACGATTTCCTTCTTCTCTAGCCCCTGTGTCTTCCGGGCTTTGCCGCATGTGGCATTTTATATTATCTGAATATGTAACACAAGTATTATCTGCGCCATTTTAAATTTGTTGTTGTATTATCCATTGCCATTTTATTTGTCGTTGTATTATCCGTTGCCCTATGTGGCAATTTAAATTAGGCCGGAATACGAGTTGAAAACACGAACAAAGCAAATGATGCCATGGGATCACGAGCAAACTCCCACCGTCCAGGTGCTTAATCAACCCATTAATGGGGAAGTTGTGAGCGAAGTGGGCGGCGGCTGGTGCATGGAGGTCAAAGAGCTCGCTTCCCGGTGAGCATGTGCGACCTTGCTGCTCGCACGTGTCCCGTCGAGCCTGCGAGGTGGACAGGATGCATGCGTCCTGTCGAGCTTGCGCGGCGGACTGCTCGCACATGTCCCGTCGAGCCTGCATGGCGGACTTCTCGCACTCGTCCCGTCTAATCAAACAGCTGCACGCATGCCATCGAGTATGGTTAAATTTTGACACGGTTCATATAATACAACCATTTGCGATACTAACGTGTCAGCTTATTGTTTCAAAAAGGACTTCGTTGGCAGTTAATGTGTGCGCCTTGTCTCAAACTGGACGATTTTTTTTTACCACGGCATATATGTGCCATGTCATGAAACCATGCCAAGTTTCATGTTTTTTGGGTGAGTTTTTTATTTACTGGGATTTAAAAACCGAGATTCTCAATCTTTCAGGACGACGAGAAGTTTGTAATTCATTCCCATTCCTTAAATCGGACCTAAACATGCACCCAATGACACATGTATGATTTCCCACCCATTTTGCTTCACTGGAGCATGTGCTTGTAGTTCAAATTTGAATTATGCACTACATTAAATGCCTAAAAAACTTAATTAATATATACAATGGCCAAATGAACCCTGAACAGTTTCAAATTTCAGCACGACACTCCTTTTATTCTATGTTGCCTGTAGAAAACAAAGTTCAAGGCGAGAAGAGGCAGCGATTATTGTTTCGCACACAAGAGGGGCATGTTTCCCTACCGTAACCACGAGGGTTGTGAGAAGTTCAGATTTGAATTATGGGCATTAAATGCCTAGGAAACTCAATTAGTGTATAAAAAGGTGAAACGAACCCTGAACAAGTTTAAATTTCAGCATGGATATCATGTCGTTCCATGTTGCCCGTAAAAGAAAATACAAGGCGAAAACAGGCAGTGATTACATTTCACCCACAAGGGGGGGCATGTTTCCCTATTGGAACCACGAGGCTTCTTTGAGAGAAGCTTCGGTTTGTAAGAGGCTTGTAATAAAACTTGCGCCAAAATGGACAAAAAAAATTCCTCGACATATATGTACCATGTTGTGACACCATGCCAGGTTTCACGATTTTCGGGTGTGTTTTGGATTTACGGGGATTTAAAATCCGAGATTCTTCTCACGAAATGTTTTCAAATAGCACATGGTTCACTCACGAAAGCCGTGTGCCTACCAAACCATGGCCGATGCCCCCCTGCCCCCTGCTGCACGCGATCTAAGTCGTGCGTTCTGATTGGCCAGAAACCAAACCCCACGGATCGTACGTGTGCACAGTTGGATGCTCTCAGATCGAACGGCAACCCTCAGCCCTTTCGACGGCACATGCAGTACATGGGTAAGCACTGTGCGCATGCGTCGTGCTAGCTCACGCTTCCTTCTCTACTATGTTTTCTAAACAGGCTACCGTTTCCCGCCACTCCCCTCATCGGTTTCCCGCCTCTTCTCCCATTGTTTTCCCGCTACCAGTGTCAGTGCTCATTGAAGGCTAGCAGCGACACACCGGCCATGTAAATATTGCACATAGTTTTTCAAAGCACAAATGTGTGTGATAGGAGGGAGTATGTCCCATAGGGTGACCAGCGTGAAATGCCTTAATGGCAAGGAGGCAGTTCCTATCAGCAAGGGGCAGCTTCCCATCTACTAGCCTAGTCGAATAGAACACAGAACTTAAGCGTGCTCGGGCTAGAGTAGTCCAAGGATGGATGACCTGGTGGGAAGTTACATATCTCAAGCTTCATTTAAATGCCATGACACAGTCATTATAGAGATAAATATCTCTATAGTGACCTATCATGGCAATTATATAAACCTTGGGATCCTTGTTTTGCTAATTTGTAGACTATGTTTTTATTGGTTATTTTTTGTTCTAAAAAATTAAAGAATGATTGACTTGACCTGTCATGGCGATTATATAAACCTTTTTCAGGTCACATGCAGGGTATAGGGGTAGGGTGTTCTTATCGAGCATGTCTCCCTTGTGCGGCTTATAGACGCTGCACATATCTGTGGGGCCCCGAGGTATATATACTATCCTTTACCGACAATGAGGGGGCACACATAATCTATCCCTTTGACCCAACAACGAGAAGGGTGTGACCATGATGGTTTCCTATTCATACTAGTAAGGTACACGTGCATTGCACGCATGAGATTTGGTAACCAAATTATGAATAAATACCACACTATAGCATGTAAGCTTTGAGTCATATATGCATCATGTAGATGTTTGTTTAATTCTTATAGTTCATCTCATTCAAAATCAATTAGTTTTATAAAAAAATCTATTTTAAGATTCATGGAATTATGCATTGTAAGGCATAAAGTAAAAAAAGTGACAACTCATTTAGAAAAAAAAAGTTTGGGCAATTAAGATATGGAAGATTCTAGAACAAAGGAGAAGTGCTTGTGTTTTGAGGTTTGTGTATTACGCTTAAATTCAACCATGGAGTATTCTAGATTGTACATGTGGCAGAATCTGGTGGAATGTAGATGATATCCAACGGCCAGTAGTGCTCAGATTTTCCATCTCTATACCATCGGATTGGCTTCATCCAACGACCAACTTTCAAAGTTATTCACACACTATATAGGGGTATAGATGTGTGCCATGCTAGACCAAATAAAGTTTGAGCGCATGCGTGGGACGACCCCCCCCCCCCGCCGCTGCCCGCTCCCCCGCCGCCTCAAAGCTGGGAAACCGACATCGTACGTATTGAAGCAGGCTTGGAGTCGCGTACGGTGTTCGGTTTGTAATGTAGTTGGTGGCCCATCGAAGTTGTGCATTCGGGATTTAAACACATCACACACCACCATACCCATACATATTTTCGGGCCGCATGCAGTGTATACGGGGTCTTATGATCGACCACGTCTCCCTTGTGCAGTTTTTTGTGATGACACGCATATCTGTGAGCTCCCCGAGTGTATATATATCATCCCTTTGACCGATAACGAGGGGTATGTGTTGGCCATGAACGGATTCCTCCTAGCTCGTGTTAGGGCCGGTCACCGTCACATGTCGCTCAACCAAAGCTTGAGCTCATGCATTGTCAGGATTCCCTCCCACATGCTTAGATTGCTGGGTTCGACCTACATCGTACCCTGCGTATCTCGTCCTTAACTACCTTGCCTTCATGGTTGTTGTCTGTATCGAGAGGTAGGCACCACATCTAAATTGTACATTATTCTATACTGAAAACACACATCACCCCTTTCGAACATACATCATTTTGGGCCGCATGCAAGAGGTGCTGGTTTTGTGGTCCCTCTCGTGCGATTTTATGATGGTTCAATCTATTGGCCCAAGCGGTTTATCAACAACAACAATTGTCGTTTGACCAAATGATAGATTCATTGGTCCATCTTATGGTAGGTCATGGCGACATGCATGTATGAGCAAAGTATCATTACGTGCATCCGCCCCACTGACACAAAGAGGGAGGTGGTGGGCCAAGCATCCTAGCTAGCTACGACTTTATGTCATTATAGATATATCCAAGGGTGCTTTCGGGTTTGCGAGGAATCTGCCACCAAAGTTATGCATTGTGTATTTAAAGTTTTAAACATCACACCCAATATTCCTACATATATTTGTCCACTTCCAGGTGGTTCTTGACTTCTGGCCCCTCTCATCGATCTTCGACGATGCGCCTAACCGTGGGCCTGCGTGGTCAAAGTTGTGCATTGGAATTTTGAACATCACAGACCACCCTTTTCACTCATATATATTTGGGCCACATGCTGGTGTGGATGTCTTCTGGCCCTCTCTAATGTTTTTTTTGCTGCAAAGACTCTAATGACGCTCAACGGACACGGGTATAATATCTTAACCGTGTGCGATGCAAGTGCACTGTGAATCACGATGACTGAGCAAGCGCGAGCGAAGGTGGAGGTACTGGCTCAATCGTGTGTGATGCAAGTGCGCTGTAAAATCACCATGACTACACAAGCGCGAGCAAAGGGTGGAGGTACTGGCTTAACCGTGTGCGATGCAAGTGTGCTGTAAAATCACCACCTGCACAAGCTAAAGGCGGGTAAGTTTATTTGGAAATTAGGACGAACCGTGTGCGGTAGACCAGCTAGCTAGAAATATAAAAAGAAACTACCCACCTTGAGCGTTGCAAAAATCGGCGGTTCCGCCACTTTTCCATATTATCATACACGCATATTATTATTGGACCATGCGCGATCTGGGGCACTCCCGCCCCGCATCAATTCCTTTACCCAAATTTTAGTAGCCGCCGTACTTCAACCGTCGCTCACACTCATCCAGCACTGACCTTATAGTAAAATTGCAGTAGCCGAGGCATTTGAACCATCGCCCTCCCTCGTCCACCACCATCTCCACCCACCATTACTAAAAATTTCAATAGCCGCGGCATATCCTCAAACACCCCCCCTCCACAGTCCCCCACCCGCCCCCGTCCCCCCTGATAGAGGCAAAGGTGTCCCGTCTTTCAATGAGATGATTGATATCGCTTTGGTGGAAGTCGACTTTGACGATCCGACTACGAACGTGCGAGGACGCTCCGCCTTAGCAATCGCTAAACCAACTCCAAGAGGTTATTGACCACGCCGGAGCACGATCAACCTGACCACAAAGGTCTATTTCCTGCAAGCAAATGAAGAACAAGCAAGAAACTAAGATGGCAATCTGGATATTGCAAATATAAGATGAAAGCTTTATTGATCAAGGTGGGATTCTGTGACGTCTTGGTCTAGTCGTTGAACACAAACGAAGTACGCGAAGTTGCAGCTATGGCGAACTCTTAATCTAAACAAAACCCAAAGTCTAAACGACGCCCTAAGGGTTGTATATATGGAGGAAGAGGGGGGAATTTCGTGGCCCTTGGGTGAGGGGTACGAAACCAACCATATCTCTTGTTTCCCCAGAAATACGGACTCTAAAAACAGCCTATACTTATGTATTTCGAAATTACATGGGCCTGGCCCAATAATAAGGTGACGCAGCACCTATAAAAGCCTCTGGACGAAATTTGTGAAGTGGCATCTTGTATATTTCGTCCAAGACTTCATGCACTCATTATGGTGGCTTCAAAGTCGAGAAATCATCACTTGAAACTCCGTTCTTGTTTCCCTTGCGCATGCTATCATCTCCATGCTTGTTCTTGCTCCAATGTTCATCCTTCTCCAAGCTAGGCCCTTCATTTGTAAGCAAAACAAATGTACCCAATTTAGGCAACATCATATTCTCATGAACATTAGAATCATTACCAAGAAACGAAAGTACCTGGTAATTTAATTGGAGTGCACGAGCTCTAGTAATTGGTCCAGTATGTATAGTAGCAGGGGTTGTGGGTGTAACAATGGTATTGATGTCCTCATCATCCTCCACTTCTTGAAATGAAGTCGTCCTCGACGGAAGCTCATCTTCCTCACCCAAATAAGGCTTCAAATCTACAATGTTAAAAGTGGGACTAACCCCAAAATCTACAGGCAACTCAAGTATATATGCATTATCATTTATTTTCTCTAACACCTTAAAAGGACCATCAGCATGTGGCATTAGCTTTGATTTGCGCAAATCAGGAAATCTATCCATACGCAAATGTAACCAAACAAGATCTCCACGTGCAAACACAACATGTTTTCTACCCTTATCTCCAGCAAGTTTATATTTAGCATTCATACGCTCAATGTTTTCCTTAGTTAAGTCATGCATTTTTAAAATCAATTCAGCACGTTGTTTAGCATCAAAATTAACCTTCTCCGAAGATGGAAGAGGCAACAAATCAATAGATGAACGAGGTAGGAAACCATAGACTATTTCAAAAGGGCACATCTTAGTAGTAGAATGCAATGAAGGATTATAAGCAAATTCAATATGAGGCAAGCATTCTTCCCACATTTTCGTATTATTCTTCAAAACAGCCCTAATCATAGTAGACAATGTTCTATTGGCTACTTCAGTTTGTCCATCAGTTTGGGGTGACAAGTAGTACTAAAAAGCAGTTTAGTCCCCAACTTAGCCCATAAACATCTCCAAAAGTGGCTAAGAAATTTAGTATCACGATTTGAAACAATAGTATTTGGCACACCATGCAAGCGAATAATTTCACGAAAGAACACATCAACAACATTAGCAGCATCATCGCTTTTATGACATGGTATGAAGTGTCCATTTTTTAAAATCTATCCACGACAACAAATACGCTATCCCTCCCCTTCTTTGTTCGAGATAATCCTAAAACAAAATCCATAGATATATCCTCCCAAGGAACACTAGGTACAGGCAAAGGCATGTATAAACCATGAGGATTGAGTCGTGACTTAGCTTTTTGACATGTAGTGCAGCGAGCAACAAAACGCTCAACATCCCATCTCATCTATGGCCAAAAGAAATGTGTAGCAAGTATACCCTCCGTCTTCACTACAAAAAAAAGACACATCCGTGACATTTTGGGGCGAACGAAATTTTTTTTGTCATACTTATGACACATCTATGACGACAATTGTGACAAAACCCGGTATCATCATAGATGTGGTGGGCTCCTACTTCTATGACAAAAAATCATGACAGAAATGGGCTTTTTGTCCTGGGCGGGCCGGAGACACAGCTGCATGACATTCTTTGGGCTGTCCATGACGGAAAAAACCATGGTAGAAGCAAGGGCGAGGAAAATATCGGGGTGTTCCCGGTTATGGTGGGTGGTCGGGGCCGAGCGATGCGTGTTTCTCTCGTACACGCATGCGCGTGGGTGCGAGATGTTGGGCTCTAACTGAACCCGAGCGATTACACTACAGGCTACGCGTTACTGAACCCGAGCGGTCGATCTATGGCTGTTAACTAAACCCGATCGAGCGATTCCTTCGCTACTGCTGCTAACTGAAGCCGATCGATGCTGCCTCTGGATGAACAGTGAGCGTTGTTGGGGGGGTTTGGATGAACAGGACCCCGTGGTGTTGCCTCTGGATGAACAGGACCCTGATCGATCGAGCCGGTTGGAGCTGGATGAACAGGACCCCGTGGAGGGCTAGATGAACAGGACCACCCCATGGAGGGCTGGATGAACAGTAGACGGTGGAGGGCTGGATGAACAGTAGCCTGTGGAGGGGTGGTTGAACAGTAGCCCGTGGAGAGGGCTGGTTGAACAATAGCTGGTGGAGTAGCGCGCGGTGGAGGCTGGATGAACAGGAGCCCATGGATGAACAGTCGCAGGTGGAGGCTGGAGGAGGTCGACGGTGGATGAACAGTAACCCGTGGAGGCTGGAGGGGGTCGACGGTGGAGATGAACAGTATCCCGTGGAGTCCCGTTTTGCGGTACGCCACACCCCTCCCGATGAACGGGACCCCCGTTTCGACCGTAGCGCTCAAACACAAGTCCGTTTGCTCCGTTTTGCGGTACGCCACACCCCTCCCGATCAACAGGACCCCCATTTCAACCATAGGATGTCTGTTTCCTCCATTTTGTGGTACGCTAGACCCCTCCCGATGAACAGGATCCCGTTTCGAACGTGGCCGGTCGAACACAAGGCCGTTTCCTCCGTTCTGTGGTACGCCAGGCCTCGTTTCCATCGGATGTTCTGTCCAAGCCGGTTGGCTCCCACGCGTTCTGTTGCCTCCCGATGAACACGACACATTCCGTTGCCTCCCCATGAACACGACGACGACGCAGTTTCTCCGTTCCGACCCAGCCATGTACACGAGCCCTGGCCGTACATACGCGCGAGTAGGCGTTCGAGACCCCGCCCGTATGTACGTACGTGGCCGTATTTACTTTCTTGCACCCTGGCCGTTGTACATACATGTACATGCTACGTGCGCGCCTCTACTACGACACATGTGCGCCTGTACATCGACCAGTATGTACGTACACGTTCACGACCAGAATGACAACGCTACGTACGCTTCGACCAGGTGGGTCCCGACTGTCAGGCACTTCCTTGCATGTGAAGATGTAGCTGGTGGGTCCCAGCAGTCAGGGGGGCAAATCGTTTTTTTTTTGCCCGGACGCACTTCCTTGCGTGCAAAGATGTCGCTGGTAGGTCCCAGCAGTCAGGGGAAATGTTTTTTCATGAAATACGGTTGCCCGTCCGATGGGTCCCTGCTGTCAGGTGGAGGAATCATTATTTTCCGCATAATAAGGAGGCACTTCCTTGCTGCGGCCGTGGACCCAGCTGTCAGCCTCTCCACGTACAGTCCACGTCCGATGGAAGCCCTTCCTTGACCACGTTGACCACGCCACGCCGAGAGCACCAGGGCGGTGGACGACAGCGAGGCCTAGGAAGGGGATGACGCGAAGCTGGGGAAGACGCGGAAGTGGATGCCCATGCGTAGAGGAGTATGAGGGTTCACTGGTTGGCTGCAGTGTGAGGCTGCCGTCACTGCAGAATAACAGGGGGTGTGGGTGAGTAGAGGGATGGCCTGGCCAGCGGTGGGAGTAGTAGGGGGCGGTGAGGCCTCCGCGGCATCGCAGCCGGCCACGGGAGGCAGGAGCACGAGGCACGACCGGCGCTGCTTTGGGCGGCTGGAGCAAGAAGACCTGAGGTTGAAGAAGCACTACGGCCGTTGGATGGACATCGTACAGTCACTGGAGCTAGAATCGTTCATATTGACTAAGTTGACAAAGCCCTCCGTCCCCGTCAACTTAGTTGGCCCACAAGTCAGCCTCCCACTATTGTGGGTCCCAGCTAGCAGGGGGTATTCATTTTTTGTGCGTAATAAGGAAGCACTTCCTTGCGAGCGAAGATATAGCTGGTGGGTCTGACCTGTCAGTGGTGGGAACGTTTTTCGTGAAATACAGAGGCCCTTCCGGTGGGTCCCAGCAGTCAGGTGGAGGAATCATTATTTTTCGCGTAATAAGGAGGCATTTCCTTGCGTGCGGCTGTGGATCCAGCTGTCAGCCTCTCCACGCACGGTCTACTTCCGATGGTGTCATTCATTGACCACGTTGACCACTCCGCACCGAGCGCATCCAAGGTGGTGGATGACGGCGAGGCCCCGGACAGCAACGAGAGGGAGATGGGAAGACGCGGGAGTAGAGTCGCAGACGGAGAGGTGTACGATGGTTAACTGGTTCTGGTGCGGTATGGTTCGGCAGTCGGTGGAGAAGAACAGGAGGTGTGGAGGGGTGGAGGGATGGCCTGGCCAACGGTGGAGTAGCGCTTCACAGCGAAGCGTGCTAAGCAGAGCTGCTAGCAGCAGGAGGTGAGAGCAAGTGGTCCCGGCGGCGCTGGAGGAAGAAGACGAGAGATTGAAGATTGATGCCGGTCGTTGAATGTAAATCCAACGGCTAACGATGTCAGAATCATTTGTTGACTAAGTTGAAAATTACTTGCATTGGCTTCGACCTATTAGCCCACATTTCAGCCTCCAAAAATGTGGCACATATTCAACCCATTTTTTCAGAATTTCGAGTCTTTTTTTTGCGGGGTAGAATTTACAGTCCATTTGATCTCTCTTTTTTAATTACAGTCCATTAGCTGGGCTGGGTGAACAAATAATGTAGCGTCCATGCGGCCCATTTATGTTTTTCCTAAAATATTACAGGCCATTTGCACTTTCTCGAAATACACGATTTTGCTGGGCTTATTCTAATTATAATGTTGGGGTGGGCGGAGCAATGTTATCAAAAAATAAACAGGGGATGATCATTTTGTTATGTATATATATATATTTAAATAATAAGTGATTTATTATTACATTGGTCCTTAAATCTTACCAAGCTTTTGTACACAATCACCAGGATTTTCGTTGCCAAAAAAAATCCAGGATTTTATTGTTAAGAAATTATTTTATAAGTTAATAAGATGTGGGATATTGTTTTCTTACATATGTAAGTATCTGTTAAATATATGATGACAATAACAATAATATATAATAACATATAAAATAATTTAAATATATATAATATAGTTAGAAGGGAAACATAAGTTGGACCAGGTGTTCCTATTCTTATATAGAAAAATAGGATAGACCTCTGCGTTTTCTTCAAAAAAATACATAAATTTGGGTGCCGATGTTTCTGGAAAAATAAAACCTCGGATGGGAGGTCCATAGGCCGGGCGATACATGACGGCCCTCAAGAAAAGACAAACAGGCCTATGGACCTCCCATCCGAGGTCGTGGGTTGCGCATGTTAAAAAAAAGCCTAGACGGGGCAGCCCAAAACCCAGCTGATACTTGTTGCCCCAGTGATAATAAATGATACCAGCCAGCTCCCCGGCTTCGTTGTGAATTTATCTCCTATAGTAACTACGTTGAAGCACCTAAAAAATGTAACTATGTTGACAAACCCATGGGCCCCAACGTCAGTATAGCATTAGGAGGAAGTATTTTTTCGATGAGGCACTTGCTTGCGTACGGCCATAGACCTGGTGGGTCCCGACTGTCCCCCTCTCCACGTACAGTCCTCTCTAGATTCCTCTCGTTTGTTCAGCATGTTCACAGCGGCAGACAGCGGCGTTGCGGCGAGCGCACAAAGGCGCAGGAGGAGATCCGACCACCTGAGGAAATTCCTTATTAGTAATGAAACAACTGAACTAGCCTAGTGGCCGAGTGACACTACCCGACAGCTGTTCCGCCCGGGTTCGATTCCACCTGTGCAGAGAAAATATCTCCAAATTTTTTGCCTCTTCCTTTATTGACATGTGGGTCCCAATTGTCATCTATGCACACCACGTCCAACACTTGCCAAAACTTCGTCCCTCGTTTTCTCTGTTTTTCGCACACTCGACATTGTGTGGGCATCTTGAAAATAGCATATCTTTTTGACTGTGCATCATATGAAGATGTGCTATGCATGAATGTTGATCAGCATGATGTTAACTGGCTGGTAGTTCCAGTTTCCACCATGAATAAAACTTCCAGCATGATGTTAACACTGTTTGAAAAGGCCGTGTTAATATAAATGCTCTGCCTCTGAAAGTTGCAGTTTCTTATCCGAAACTGAACTTGGAGTTTCTTATCTGAAACTGAAACTTGCAGTTTCTTCTCTGAGAATCACATTGTCTGCACTTTTATACTCCTATGAAACTACATTTTTTAAGTGCTAAAAATATATCTCTAGAATTCATAAAATACTTCATATGCTCAATACTGCAAATCTGAAATTCAAAAGACATCCATATCTGAAAGTACTCTCAAAATACACAACACAAAACACAATTCACAACCTGAAAATACTAACAACCCTAAGCTCCTCCTAACAATTCACAACCTGCCCGACTATTGGTCTGGGGGGGCAATCCCTCCTATTCCTCGGCGGCAGACAGTCGCCCCGTGAGACGATGTGAACGGCGAGGGAGAGGATGGCGGGGAAGCGTCGTCGGGCCAACTATTTTTCTCCTCTTGCAGTTGGGTTCGGTCGACGAAGACTCCACCGGCTCTCTCTGGCAGGACACCCTAACAAACGTCACCCTGTAGATGCTCGATCCTTCAATCTCTAGTGGATGCTCCATCCGGGATCGATACTCCCACCACCGCTCCCTCACGATCGGATTTGGTGAATCTGTTTGCTCCATGGCCCAGAGGAGCAGCTCTATGTACTCCCGCGCGACTCCCTCCGGGAGTATCGCCGCCTTTTCGCTCTGTTGCAAATATTTGGCCATGGATGTCGCCACCGCCGCTAGTTGGTCCTTGTTGTCAAACCAAGACTATATCTCCAACATCCTAGCTAGCTTCACAGGGTCACCGTCTGCGATCCTCACGTATCGGTTGTACTCCTCCATCGATCTACTTCTCCACAGCACCTTCACTCGCCGGCGGTGGTTTTTGAATGGAAGAGGAGAGGAGCAGCGCTGGTTTTGGTTTAGAACGGGAGAGGAGCGACGCTGGTTTTGGATTGGAACAGGAGAAGATGGCGGTGGTTTTGAAATGGAAGAGGAGAGGAGCGGCGTTGGATTTAGATTGGAACAGGAGAGGAGCGGCGATGGTTTAAGAGGAGAAGAGCGGAAGAGCGGCGTTGGTCTTGGAAGTATTTTTTTGTTTTGCGTATTTTGGGTCAAAGTTTGACCATGTACTGTATTTGACAAGCAAAATGTGAATGCATGTCACCAAAAATTGTATCGTTGGTTCGTATCTGAATGTACTTTCAAATTATATTATTTTTGCAACGTATAACATATATTTTATTTGCGAAAATCATGGTCAATTATGACCCAGAATAAAAGGGAGACTAGTTAATGTGGGGTCGCTTTCTTAATTGAAGGGTAAATTGATTTCGATTTTGATCCATTCACAGCGCACCGGCCCTCTCGTCCAATCCTAAATCGCTGCCGCACGCTCCTCTCCCTCTTCTCCATTGCAAAACCACCTCCTCTCCTCTCCATCATCTCCATTCCAAAACAACTATGTCGCCTCTCCCTCTTCTCCAGTGCAAAACCACCTCCTCTCCTCTCCATCATTTCCATTCCAAAACCACTGTCTCGCCTCTCCCTCTTCTCTATTGCAAGACCACCGTCTCTCCTCCCATCTTCCAAAGCTAGCACCAAATCAGGCAAATCACCGGCGGCGACCAGGCAAAGTTAGCCAGGATGAAGGATATCCTTACTTGGTTTGTCTGTTGGGGAACGTAGTAATTTCAAAAAAAAATCCTACGCACACACAGGATCATGGTGATGCATAGCAACGAGAGGGGAGAGTATACTCCACGTACCCTTGTAGACCAAAAGCGGAAGTGCTAGCACAACACGGTTGATGTAGTCGTACGTCTTCACGATCCGACCGATCCAAGTACCGAATGTACGTCACCTCCGAGTTCAGCACACGTTCAGCTCGATGACGTCCTGCGAACTCCGATCCAGCAGAGCTTCACGGGAGAGTTCCGTCAGCATGACGGCGTGGTGACGGTGATGATGTTGCTACCGACGCAGGGCTTCGCCTAAGCACCGCTACGATATGACCGAGGTGGAATATGGTGGGGGGGCAGACTTAAACTTGTCGAAAGTCTTTGGTAACATGATTCGGACAGACTTATGCATCGCTACGGGTGAGAAAGTCTCGTCGTAGTCAATCCCTTGAACTTGTCGAAAACCTTTTGCAACAAGTCGAGCTTTATAGACAGTAACATTACCGTCAGCGTCAGTCTTCTTCTTGAAGATCCATTTATTCTCAATGGCTTGCTTATCATCGGGCAAGTCAACCAAAGTCCACACTTTGTTCTCATACATCGATCCCATCTCAGATTTCATGGCCTCAAGCCATTTTGCAGAATCTAGGCTCATCATCGCTTCCTCATAGTTCGTAGGTTTGTCATGGTCTAGTAACATGACCTCCAGAACAGGATTACCGTACCACTCTGGTGCGGATCTTACTCTGGTTGACCTATGAGGATCAGTAGTAACTTGATCTGAAGTTTCATGATCAATATCATTAGCTTCCTCACTAATTGGTGTAGGTGTCACAGGAACCGGTTTCTGTGATGAACTACTTTCCAATAAAGGAGCAGGTACAGTTACCTCATCAACTTCTACTTTCCTCCCACTCACTTCTTTCGAGAGAAACTCCTTCTCTAGACAGGATCCAAATTTAGCAACAAAAGTCTTGCCTTCAGATCTGTGATAGAAGGTGTACCCAACAGTTTCCTTTGGGTATCCTATGAAGACACATTTGGGCTAGGAAACATAACCATCTTTGATCAACGAGCTAGTCAAGTAGAGGCATACTAGTGACACTCTGTTTCTCTATGTATTCACACAAGTATCATGTTTCCGGTTAATACCATTCTAGCATGAATAATAAACATTTATCATGATATAAGGAAATAAATAATAACTTTATTATTGCCTCTAGGGAATATTTCCTTCAGTCTCCCACTTGCACTAGAGTCAATAATCTAGATTACACAGTAATGATTCTAACACCCATGGAGCCTTGGTGCTGATCATGTTTTGCTCGTGGAAGAGGCTTAGTCAACGGGTCTGCAACAATCAGATCCGTATGTATCTTGCAAATTTCTATGTCTCCCACCTGGACTTGATCCCGGATGGAGTTGAAGCGTCTCTTGATGTGCTTGGTTCTCTTGTGAAATCTGGATTCCTTTGCCAAGGCAATTGCACCAGTATTGTCACAAAAGATTTTCATTGGACCCGATGCACTAGGTATGACACCTAGATCGGATATGAACTCCTTCATCCAGACTCCTTCATTTGCTGCTTCCGAAGCAGCTATGTACTCCGCTTCACACGTAGATCCCGCCACAACGCTTTGTTTAGAACTGCACCAACTGACAGCTCCACCGTTCAATGTAAACACGTATCCGGTTTGCGATTTAGAATTGTCCGGCTCAGTGTCAAGGCTTGCATCGACATAACCTTTTACGAATAGCTCTTTGTCACCTCCATAAACGAGAAACATATCCTTAGTCCTTTTCAGGTATTTCAGGATGTTCTTGAACGCTGTCCAGTGATCCACTCCTGGATTACTTTGGTACCTCCCTGCTAATCTTATAGCTAGGCACACATCAGGTCTGGTACACAGCATTGCATACATGATAGAGCCTATGGCTGAGGCATAGGGAACATCTTTCATTTTCTCTCTATCTTCTGCAGTGGTCGGCCATTGAGTCTGACTCAACTTCACACCTTGTAACACAGGCAAGAACCCTTTCTTTGCTTGATCCATTTTGAACTTCTTCAAAACTTTGTCAAGGTATGTGCTTTGTGAAAGTCCTATCAAACGTCTTGAGCTATCTCTATAGATCTTGATGCCTAATATGTAAGCAGCTTCACCAAGGTCTTTCATCGAAAAACTCTTATTCAAGTATCCTTTTATGCTATCCAGAAATTCTATATCATTTCCAATCAGCAATATGTCATCTACATATAATATCAGAAATGCTACAGAGCTCCCACTCACTTTCTTGTAAATACAGGCTTCTCCAAAAGTCTGTATAAAACCATATGCTTTGATCACACTATCAAAACGTTTATTCCAACTCCGAGAGGCTTGCACCAGTCCATAAATGGATCGCTGGAGCTTGCATACTTTGTTAGCTCCCTTTGGATCGACAAAACCTTCTGGTTGCATCATATACAACTCTTCTTCCAGAAATCCATGAAGTTTTGACATCCATTTGCCAAATTTCATAATCATAAAATGCGGCAATTGCTAACATGATTCGGACAAACTTAAGCATCGCTACGGGTGAGAAAGTCTCATCGTAGTCAATCCCTTGAACTTGTCGAAAACCTTTTGCAACAAGTCGAGCTTTATAGACAGTAACATTACCGTCAGCGTCAGTCTTCTTCTTGAAGATCCATTTATTCTCAATGGCTTGCCTATCATCGGGCAAGTCAACCAAAGTCCACACTTTGTTCTCATACATCGATCCCATCTCAGATTTCATGGCCTCAAGCCATTTTGCGGAATCTAGGCTCATCATCGCTTCCTCATAGTTTGTAGGTAACATGACCTCCAGAACAGGATTACCGTACCACTCTGGTGCGGATCTTACTCTGGTTGACCTATGAGGTTCAGTAGTAACTTGATCTGAAGTTTCATGATCAATATCATTAGCTTCCTCACTAATTGGTGTAGGTGTCACAGGAACCGGTTTCTGTGATGAACTACTTTCCAATAAGGGAGCAGGTACAGTTACCTCATCAAGTTCTACTTTCCTCCCACTCACTTCTTTCGAGAGAAACTCCTTCTCTAGATAGGATCCAAATTTAGCAACAAAAGTCTTGCCTTCAGATCTGTGATAGAAGGTGTACCCAACAGTTTCCTTTGGGTATCCTATGAAGACACATTTTGGGGAACGTAGTAATTTCAAAAAAATTCCTACGCACACACGGGATCATGGTGATGCATAGCAATGAGAGGGGAGAGTATTGTCCACGTACCCTCGTAGACCGAAAGAGGAAGCGTTAGCACAACGCGGTTGATGTAGTCGTACGTCTTCACGATCCGACCGATCCATGTACCGAACGTACGGCACCTCCGAGTTCAGCACACGTTCAGCTCGATGACGTCCCGCGAACTCCGATCCAGCAGAGCTTCACGGGAGAGTTCCGTCAGCACGACGGCGTGGTGACGGTGATGATGTTGCTACCGACGCAGGGCTTCGCCTAAGCACCGCTACGATATGACCGAGGTGGAATATGGTGGGGGGCACCGCACACGGCTGGAATAGATCAACAGATCAACTTGTGTGTCTAGATGTGCCCCCCTGCCCCCGTATATAAAGGATCAGGGGGAGGAGGCCGGCGGCCAGGAGGAGGGCGCGCCAGGGAGGAGTCCTACTCCCACCGGGAGTAGGACTCCCTCTTTTCCTAGTTGGAGTAGGAGGGGGAAAGGAAGGGAAGGAGAGAGGGGGAAGGAAAGGGGGCGCCGCCCCCCTCCTTGTCCAATTCGGACTAGAGGGGGAGGGGGCCCGCGGCCAGCCCTAGCCACCCCTCCTCTTCTCCACTAAGGCCCATCTTGTCCCATTAAACTCCTCGGGGGGTTCCGGTAACCCCCCGATACTCCGGTATATGTCTGAAACTCCTCGAAACCATTCCGGTGTCAGAACATAGTCGTCCAATATATTGATCTTTATGTCTCGACCATTTCGAGACTCCTCGTCATGTCTGTGATCATATCTAGGACTCCGAACTACCTTCGGTACATCAAAACACAAAACTCATAATACCGATCGTCATCTAACTTTAAGCGTACGGACCCTACGGGTTCGAGAACTATGTAGACATGACCGAGACATGTCTCCGGTCAATAACCAATAGCGGAACCTGGATGCTCATATTGGCTCCTACATATTCTAGGAAGATCTTTATCGGTCAAACCGCATAACAACATATGTTGTTCCCTTTGTCATCGGTATGTTACTTGCCCGATATTCGATCGTCGGTATCTCAATACCTAGTTCAATCTCATTACCGGCAAGTCTCTTTACTCGTTCTGTAATACATCATCCCGCAACTAACTCATTAGTTACAATGCTTGCAAGGCTTATAGTGATGTGCATTACTCAGTGGGCCCAGAGATACCTCTCCGACAATCGGAGTAACAAATCCTTATCTCGAAATACGCCAACCCAACAAGTACCTTTGGAGACACCTGTAGAGCACCTTTATAATCACCCAGTTACTTGTGACGTTTGGTAGCACACAAAGTGTTCCTCCGGTAAACGGGAGTTGCATAATCTCATAGTCATAGGAACATGTATAAGTCATGAAGAAAGCAATAGCAGAATACTAAATGATCAAGTGCTAAGCTAACGGAATGGGTCAAGTCAATCACATCATTCTCCTAATGATGTGATCCCGTTAATCAAATGACAGCTCATGTCTATGGCTAGGAAACATAACCATCTTTGATCAACGAGCTAGTCAAGTAAAGGCATACTAGTGACACTCTGTTTGTCTATGTATTCACACAAGTATCATGTTTCTGGTTAATACCATTCTAGCATGAATAATAAACATTTATCATGATATAAGGGAATAAATAATAACTTTATTATTACCTCTAGGGCATATTTCCTTCATTGGCAATGAGTGGGAGATTTCGAGGACGGTAGGGTTTAAGGTAAGCTTCGCACTAACCTAATCTTCCACCTGCTCATGCTTACAATTAGTGTGACAGCTAATGAAAATCTTACAATCAGTCTCCGAGTACTACGCCAATCACCCTTAAATAGCTCTGGGCCTTTGGGTCAAACTTGTGACACTGTTTACAAATAAAGAAAAATAGATTGGTGCTTCTTTTAGAAAAGAGTACTCCCTAGAAAACTACCAATATAAGCTACTAGTATTTGGTTAGAGGATTTGCTGCCGAGAAAGATCCGTCCACAGAGAGCGCCACACATCCCACTGGTGGTGGTGGATGCCAATGCGTGCATGGAGCATGGTTGGTGTCGGTAATTTTTACTTGGCACACCTCGTACTCTGCATATATGCCGGTTCCATCCGTACATTTGTGTAGTTCCACCAAAATGCAGCTGAATAACCCTGTTTGAACAGATAATGAAAAAGCGTGATTACATTATAGTGGCACTAGTTGATGAAACACGCAAAATAAACAGAAGAAAATATTGCGATAGTATCATAGTATGCCATGCTGCGAGGGCGAGATGGGCCCTGCGACGCCTCATACGGTACGCCACGCCTCATACTGGAAATCATCCCAAGTCTCCCCAATACACCTTCTGCCAGTGATGAACATCAGTGTACAGCGGTAGTACAAGGAGGGGCTTTGAGACATTCAAATCTCTATTTTTGTGCAGATCAACTAAAATTAGGCACCCCAGTTTGCAGAAACGCTTAAACATTAACAATGGGACTAGTTGATGAAACATACATTAACAAAGAGAAGCACTTTCTTTATCTACATTGGAAATGAAATGATAGAGAGGACACTCGCTCTATTTTAACTATATTATTACTTCATTTTATCAGTGACACTAGGGTCGAGTAGGTGGCAAACGAGGTGTACCGTGTGTCGCAAGGATGAAGGCCGGGGGTGCTTAGACTGGGATGCTGAAGCTGGCTCTTTCAGTCCCTATCTTCCCCCTGATGTTTCTGTGGTAGCATTTGGGTTGTAATCCAAACTTGGTCGAGCTGGTGCTGCGTCCCCCTACCTGCCAAGCTTAGGTGGCGAACTTGTCTCCTGCTAGTACTTAGTCTGTTCTAGTAGTAGTTGCATAACTGCCCGTTTACACTGAGATGTTGTCGGATAATGGTTCTCTATGGTTGGGTTTCTTTAATGAAATCGTAGGGAACCCCCTCTTTCGATATATATATAAAAAACAGTGGCACTAGCGGTGCCAAAACATTGCCTGAAATTAATAGTGCCACTAGATTAAGGTGCAAAATAATAGCATTACCGCTTTATCATGGCAGTGCCAAAACAGTAGCACAAGAGCAGGATCAACATGCAGGATCTTTGGCAAACGGTCAGACCAAAAAGGAACATACCTCGTGATGGGAACCATATCTGTAGTTAACACCATCGTAGAAGGGATGACACCAGTCACCAACATGGATGATTCAATTCATGGGACCTTTTGGTGCAGTTCACCTAAAATGAACCAATGTCCCATGAGCTAGCAGCTTCTTCTTTTTTTTTTAAGAAAAGGGCTCCAGCCCCGGTTCCATTTCCATCAGAAAACGAAACCCACAGAGCTTCTTCTTCATTAGTTGCAATAAAATTGAGCAACATCAAGGTTGGTCGTGAAGCTCCTGGAGAGTAGGCGGACCAGGACAGTTGCATCTCTAATGAAAAGAAGCAACTTATCTTAATGGCAAATTTAGCAGGACATGCAAAAAGTGCCATTGATTCATATTACTGGAGGCATTACATTGAAAACAACATTGGTTTAATGTGTCCTTACTTTTAACAGTGCGACTGCTACATTTTACCAGTGGCATTACATAAGAGCGGCTCGGGGCAACAAACATCAGAAGAGGATATCTAGGTTGGTCCCATTTTTGTTCGGTGTATAGCCACCTTATACTGTGTGAGGCTAGCAAATATAGTGCTGGACTTACTCTGTTGACTTGTCCCCCAGTCCCCACTTTCTTCCCTTTATCAACCAATAGATCGGGTTTATATTGAGTTTGTACTGTGTTCCCTTTATTTCCCTTTTAGACCTAGAGACCAGTTGGATAGCCAGTCTCTGCTACTTTGCGCCCCCATTATTTCCTCTTTCGACCAAGTCCTAGATTCAGGTAACAAATCTTCCCCCACCCCCACCCCCTTTCTTCCTTGTTTGAACCAAGTACTACTAGATTCGAGTGCATGAACTAGTTTTACCTCTTAACAGTAAAAAATTAGGTGGTTTTCGAACAGCCGATCGATCCTATCTACATGAGGGGGCCTGAGAAATAGTAAAAGATACAAATGCAGCGACGTCAGGAGCTCGGGAAGTAGAGCAAGGCCGGTTTCGAAGGAAGTTATACCTGAGGGTCGCCGGGATGTCGTTAGGTGGGCGGAGGGAGGCCGGATCTGCCCACACTACGTCAGCGAGGAAGAAGGGGTGGGAGGCCCTCCCTCGCCAGCGATGCTTGGGAGAGAACGGCAAGGCACGCTGATCGGGACGCGCCGGCAGTGGGTAAGAGCCGTCGCCGAGGACGATCGCGTGAACGTTGCACCTTCTCATGTTCCCCGGCTGAGAGGATCTGGCTCGATCTGTGACCAGCGGTGAGTAGAGAGAGAGTGTGTGGCCACCGCTGTCGTGTTTAGATCTGGAGAGGACAAGACAGTGTGAAGAGAGCAACACTAGCAAGCAAGCGCGGAGGCTCCTGCCTATATAGTGGAGTACTAGTTTTCTTTTGTCTACCGGCCGGAGCCGGCTTGACCTCGGCAATGACTGTCGAGAAGTCTTCATGCACGTGCCCCGGAGGCACAGTTGTCGTCATTTTGATCTGAAGCACCGGATTATAACATATAACACAAAAAATGCCACATGACAAGAAATCATAACCTCACTGCCCAAAGGAGACAAGATGAATCCCGACGGACAAACTAGACGAGGATCAAAGCTCAAATTAAAGATAAACTCGTAGAAAAGGGGTCCGTCGATAGATGTCCTAATTAACATAGCCGGCTTGACCTAGATGGCAGCCGAGTAGTCTTCGTGCATGTGCACCCAATGACTAGCCCAACTCAGTTGTCGCTGTTTAACCCTCGCAGTGATCTGAAGCACATGACACCTAATTTTGTGAGATGACAAGAAACATTTTTTTAGATTTCTCACCAGAACTAAAGCCCTGTACAACATAGCCTGCACGATATGTAGACGATAGCCAATCCAGGCGTGTCTGCTAGAGTCTGGTCACATGCATGGACGAACTGATCTTCCGTGTCTTGCAAGGATCGTCCAGGTACTAACATATGTACTTCTATTAACTCACCCGACTTGCCGGGCCGGGGAGTGTGCCTATGGTCGGTTCTCAATTGTGGTCCCACATGTGTGTGCAAACGCAATATGACGCGCGTTCCATTCGGAGAGCGGCGTGCCAGACCGACCGACCATCTGGGGTGCGACGCGAACGCGATGGGTGTGCTGTATACTCCGTACATGTGTACCGCCGTTTTCTTGAGGCTTTGCTCCATGGCGCAATCCATGGATACAAAATTAGTATATTGTACTATTTGAAAGTCGAGGGCGGGGCTTTTCCCGCGCGGTAGGCGGGGCAGTTCCGCCTAGTTGGTTCGACAGAGATGCGAGAAGATGAGGGAGTAGGCTGCTGCAAACGTAGGGCTGTGTGATTTGACAGTGAGTTACCGCTGGACAGGTGGGGCTCGGTGATTTGACTTGCCATTATCATTTTAACTGCGGCGCTATGACCGGCTTGATTCTCCTGATTCCTGACCACCTCCATACAGGTGCCTCTTCCGATGCTCCACCAAGTAGAGGCTGGCTCTTGCTTGAGAGCCCACTCCTCCACTTTTTCCTTGCCTCTTTCCCCCACATATGCAAAAATGCCATGTAAAGTGGGCTTATAGCCCACTATTGTACTTGATCCTACAGGTGCTAAGCCTGCCACATAGGCATAAAGTCTGATGTGGCAAGTTAATTAAGAAGAGAGAGACTAGTTTGGTGACCCCGGGAAGAAACGGTTATAAGCGCGTGTACCTAGATGAAGCAAACTTAGCAACAAAAAACTAAGCACCTATGCATTCGGGACTTGAGTTGCTAAGCCATTTAATGCCCATAGCACCTCATCTAAGCACCATTTCATTGGAAGAGGTCACACCTTGGCAAATGCAATAAATACTATGAAGAAAGAGATAGAGAGAAGTAAACAAAAAATACTCTTATAGCCAACCTTATAGCTAACCTTGTTGTATGAGTGACTAAGTGATGACTATGTATGACATGCCAACATCAGATAGCCTAACGCACCGTGCTATATCTCCAAGGGCGCGACCGCGCGAGCGAGGCGACGGTCGTGGTAGGCGCGACCATGATACGGGCTACTGGCAGCCCTTGGATCTGAGATCGAACGGTCGCATGCTAAGTTGCTGAAAATTTGCAGAATAACCCTCCAGGATAGGATATTCACCCATAGGTCTAGAATCACGCCATGCAACCGTTCGATCTCAGATCCAAGGGCTCTCGGAAGCCCGTATCATGTGAGAATGGAAAGCTTCGTATCACCTGTAATTTTCCCGACGCTTGACATGACATCAAAAGCCATTTAATTTGGGCGTCGAGTAGACATGACATCTAATTGGGCCCCCATAGTACTGTGCATGAATCCATTTATCCACCAGGCAAGCCACTACCCTGCCATTCGCACGCACCACCCCACTCGACATTTTTACAATCGATAAACCGCTCCTAGTCATCCCGTCCTTTCACATTACGGCAGTTCCACTAATCCTAACCCTCCTCCCAAATCCATGGCGTCCCAAATCTCCATGATCGGCGGTGAGTACAAGGTTAGAACCATCACCGGCGATGAGTTCGACGTCATCTACACCCGTTCTTCTGCAACGGTGAAAGAATGCCTTGCTCGCTTCAAACGCATGTTCGAAAACTCAAATGATGAGTGGGTCGCTGGGCTAGATGTTGAGTACACCATAGTCCTGGGAAGCGAGAAGAAACTAATGGAGGCAGAGAAGAAGAAGCCCGCCGTGATCCAGGTTTGCGTGCATGACTTATGCTTGGTCTACCACATATGCCATGCCGACGTTGAGTGCGAGGAATTTAAGAAGTTCCTCAAGGGCGGCGGAGTCAAATTCATTACTGTAGACATTAGGAACGACAAGGAAATCCTGGGTCGGATAGGCCTCGTTGTAGGCGACCCCTTCGACCTCCAGAAGGAAGGGCTAGTGCCCTCCCTTGATCAACCTTCAATGCTGACCCTGGCAGGAGCCATGGTTCATCCTTCGTACAGTGAACTGAAGAAACCTCCGCACATGTTTCATCGTGCATGGCAGTGGACTGTACTAGATATAGACCACATCTACTACGCTGCAATGGATGGCTACCTTTGTTTCAATATCTACAAGGGTTGGATGAAGAGCAAGAGCCAAGTGTGTGGTTCAAGCAAAGAAGTATCGCCCAAGAGGAAGAGGGACAAGGACGAAGTCGAGGATGTGGACGAGGACTCCGTGTAAGGTGGCAGTGTCGTCACTCATGGTGGTTCTAATGTAGTGTCTACCGGATTAGTTGCTTAGTTTAATTTCTGGTGTGCTTAGTTTTATTTGAGGGGTGTGTTGTGCTGAGCCCCCAGCAGAACTATGTTATGTTTCTTCTCGTTATATTTCGTACATTTCATCTTTTAGTTGGTATAGTACTACCACTCGTTTCTTGACATTATATACGTACAATATATATGGCCAACATCATATAGCCAGCAGTTTAGTTGTCAAAGAATTTCAGGGTGCTTAGTTTTGTCAAAGAAATCCAGGGTGCTTAGTTTTATTTGAGGGGTGTGTTGTGCTGGACACCATTAACTTATCATTGTGAGAATCGGCTTATTTTTTTCATGTAACATGGTCAACGGGTTTGACGTGAAAATAACAATGTCTAACGGCATTTCTGAGCAAACATCTAACTTAACGATGGCATTTTTTAGATATCTAATTGCATTTTTGAGCAGGCATCTCACAGATCGATGGCATTTTTTGAGTAGTTGTAACTTCTAATGGCAAAACTGAGTAGTGATACACAACTAGTGGCATAAATAATAAGAACCCAAGAATTAAATAGGTATGCTAATTTCTTTATTTCTTTATACCTTTGTGTGCGAAACAATATACGCTGCCTCCCCCCAGATTTTCTTTACAGAGGCAACATAGAACTATATGAGTGCCCTGTTAAATTTTGGAATTATTCCGGGTTCGTTTGGCCTTTTTTTATACATTAATTGAGTTTCTGGTCATTTAATGTGCATAATTCAAATTTGAACTACAAGCACATGCTCCCGTGCACCAAAGTTGACTGAAAATATCACATATGTGTTCTCGGGTGAATTTCTAGGTCCCATGCAAGAAATGGGAATGAAATTCAAACATCTGGGCATCGTGGTTCGGCCGAGAACATTGAGAAGCTTGGTTTTAAAATTCTTGTAAATCCAAAACATGCCTGGAAATCATGAAACTTGGCATGGTGTCATGTCATGGTACTACCATGCTGTGGTAAAAAAATCTGCAGAATAGGAACAAGTTTTGGTATAAGTTTCTTGCAAACTGGAGCTTCTCTCAAGAAGGCTCGTGGTTCTGAGAGGGAACATGTCACCTTTGTGTGCATAATTCAAATATTAAATACAAGCACATGCTCCAGTGCACCAAAGCTGGTTGAAAAATCACATGTGTCCTCGGGTAAATTTCTAGGTCCCATGCCAGAAATGGGAATGAAATTCAAACATCTGGGCAGCATGGCTCGGCTGGAAACATTGAGAAACTTGGTTTTTTAATTCCTGTAAATCTGAAACACGCATGAAAATCATGAAACTTGGCTTGGTGTCATGACATGGCACCAACATGCTGTGGTAATTTTGCTGTCCGATTTGCGAAGGCCTACACATTAACAATCAACAAAGTCATTTTGGAACAAGTGTTGTCACGTTACAATCGGAAATACAAGTATTATTGAAACCGTGGGCGTTCTATTTACCATTTACGTGCCGCCACGCGTCCCCTTTTTTATTAGCTAGGAGGCGCCGTGCAGGGTAGCTATTTGAGTACGGGAGGCGTGCGATCAGACCCCTGCGCGTGCTTATCGAGAGGAGAGCCCTTTGACCTCCATCTGCCGTCCACCTCTCTCCCAAGGTCTCCATTAATGGCGCCCGAGCCTCTGTTTAATGGCGTGGCAATGTCTCACTCGACTGAGATTTAAGAGAGAAAAAAGAAAATCTGAAAAGAAAATTTTGCACGGATCTTGATGTAAGATCCGATGGACCTATATAGCATCTACTGCGACTTATAGCAAGACTGATGAAAATATATAAGGACAACGAGATTGGATAATAATTGTCTTACATAATTAGGAAGATAATTAAAAAAGCCACATGCGGCTACGCCCAAAATACACAAGGGGAAAAGAAGAAGGAAGACGCATACAACAATCTGGCTCACTGATCTCTACTTTCTTTATGCGTTGCAGGTCGCGGAGACTAGTTCTCGCGGCGGGCGATGATCTCTTTCATCAGTTTCATGTCCTTAATATGCTACTTGGCAGCATCCATGGATTCCTCCACCAGCCTGTTGCGCTTGATGCGGAGCATGGCATTCTCATCCATAAGTTTCTTGATGATGACGCCCGTCCTCTGCAACAAGGCAGCGGTCTCCTCCTCCTGCTTCACCCTTCCGGTGATCTTCGCCCTCAGCAGGTCGCGCTTGCCCCGGAGCTTCGCATTGCCCTGCCCTAGTTGCCGGATGACGCCGGTAGCCTCGTCCTGCATCCTCTCCCAGCCAGAGATATGATCCATCTGGCTATGGACTATCGCATGCATGCGCCTGTAAGAGTCCTCGCCTGCCCGCGAGAAATTTACCCAGGCCGCCGCGGCGCGGCGGGACCTCCCTGCTGCTTCTGCGGCGTGGCCGGACCAGTCTGCTACATCGACGGCACGGCGGGACCTATGTGCTGCTACTGCTGCGCGGCTGGACATGTCGGCTGCTTTCACGGCTAGGGGGACATGTCTCGTGCTTCCTCTTCCATGCTCACCTCTCCCTGGTGGAAATCTCTCGACCCAGAACTCACGCTGGCCATGGCTTGATTGACTTGATTGTTTTTTGTGGATGAGGAGTTGAGGAGGAATGTGCAGTCATCTTAGCATAGTAGTATTTATAACCGAGTACTACTAATACGCTCCTAAGTGGGAAACCGTTTAGGTTGTGTCAGGACCCCGATTCCAAGTCACACCGATCTAGCCTGTAACACCTCATATCACATTGCGGCCTCACGCACGGTACTCCCACGGGTGTCGCCTTACCATGGCCCGGGACCGTTTGCGCCTTTTGGCTCACGTATATGACAATGTCGCTAGCATCCATATGACAGAGAACCCGGGCCGACATGGCTAGTCGTGAACCCAAAGCGGCACTAACGTATGGGGACAGGCATACATGAGTCCACATTGAACGTGTCGGTCAGCAGCGTGTGAATCCGGGCTGTAGCACTGGGCTAACAGGACTCCGGGAACCCGGGCTGTAGCAGGCTAGGCAGGACTCCGGATGTCACCGCGTGACATTTCCCCGAAGGGACAGACACAGGAACGATATGACTCACATGCCGGCCAGTCAAGTGTCCAGAGCAGTAGTGCTGGGCTAGCAGGACTCCGGTGAACCGGGCTGTAGCGGACTACTATGGCTCAAGGAGGCACTAGACTACATTTCCCCATAAGAGAGGCTGCTAAAGATAAACAACTAGATTGTCGGATCCCACACATACCAAGCATTTCAAACATACACACAATATGCTCGATATGTGCAAATACAACATGGCATCACAACAAAACTCTACAACTCAAGTACTTTATTTAAAGGGCTCCGGAGAGCCTTACATAACTTGTTCATACAGATAGGGGTCACATGACCCGACACTCAAGTCATACAATCATACAAGCACATGCGGAAGCAAACTTTCTGGGTACAGACTCTAGAAAGAAAGAAGGCTTGACGAAGCCTGTCTATCTACATAGGCCCTTCACAAGCCTAGATCACCACCTGGGTGGCAAGTCACTCGTCGTCGTCGAGTTCTACGTAGAACCCGTCAGAAGGGGCGGTCTTGTCGTCTGAAAACAGTAATTAAAGCAACATGAGTACAAAGGTACTCAGCAAGTCTTACAACAGATCCTACTATACATGTTCATTCTCAAGAAGGTAGTGGGGTTATTGTAGCAAGCCAGCTTTGACTCTTCGCTAAGCTATCCTACGATACACCACTTGTGAAATAGTTTTCGCACACGAGTCCACTAATCACCAATTCAATACTCCACCGTGGATCCTCCCTCGTCATCCACGAGAGGGCCATCCGCGGTACTCACACTTATCTTGAGGCTTTTAGTAGTATCCATTTACTTGTCTATGAACTGCATAAGCGACCAAGTAGTCCTTTACCGCGGACGCGGCTATTCGAATAGTTTCTTACCCTGCAGGGGTGTACTTCGTCACACACGCTCTCACCACTTATCGTCGCTACACGACGTGTACTCGACAACCTTCAAGCGGAAGCCCAACGTGGGTGTCGGCCACAGCCTACCTAAACACTCGAGTCTCTAGTCCAGGTTTATCGCCTATTCAGGTTCCATCCGCAGGGAGTCCGGCCGAGGTTTCCACATACGGCCCCGAACGATGTGTGCAGGGTTCCCGGTCACCAAACGGGCGACTCGGTACACCGGGCCACGAGCCTACCGCATCACAGCCCACCCCTTGGTCAGCGCTGTCCACGGCCTCCAGCTTACTACAAACACCAGAAACTACGTGCAACTCCTGGACAGAGGACAAGGGTGAATAAGAAGCCGAGGGGGTCCATTGGTTTCGGGCCCAATGTGTGGTAGTAGCTGAATCTTAAATCACGCATACAGATCTCAGTTCTTAGGGACGGTCTCAATGAAACAACCCACCATGTACTCCTACATGGCCTCCCATCGATACCTTTACCAAATCGTATTCAACACTTTACTCCCTTTACCGACACACACACTTTCACTCTAGTTCATCACCCTGATGAGCCAGACCTGACACAACTCTAAGCATAGCAAGCATAGCATTGTAGGAACACACAACATGGCTCAATCAACTCCTACACATGCTAGTGGGTTTCATCTAGTTACTGTGGCAATGACAGGTCATGCAAAGGAAAGTGGGTTCAACTACCGCAACACACAGCAGTTTGAATCACGTTGTCTTAATGCAGTAAACGAGAGCAGAAGCGAGAAGATGGGTTTGTATCGAAATGATCAATGGGTTGCTTGCCTGACGGAGTGGTGGTGGGATACTGCCCTTCAGTTGGATACTCGTGAATATCCTCGGAGGCAGGACCTACCACGATGAGCATACCGAAGCACAATCAACACCAAGCAAGTGCAACAATATGATGCATGCATGAGACATGGCAAGATGGATGTGTTGGGCTAATGCAACTAAGACCAGATGGGTTTGGACTAATTTGAATCAAAGATTCAAATTCCAAGTTCATAAATGGCCCATATTAATGCTTTATCTTGTTCTGTATAAAACAGTAGGTTAACTTGCTTAATCATGCATGAAACCAGTACATATGGATAGAATGGATTTTTCTGATCATTTTTCATATATAAATCTTTTCATTCTGAGCTATAGATGATTTTCTATGATTTTTTGAAGTTTGTGATAATTTCTGGAATTTCCAATATAAGAATAATTCCAGTAAATGCTTTACTGCGTCAGCCTGACGTTAGTGTGACGTCAGCAGGTCAACGGGGTCGTCCAGGTCAAACCTGACGTGTGGGTCCCCTGTGTCAGTGTCAGTGTCACTGTTCGATAATTAGTTATTTAGGATTAGTTTTAATCTCTAACTTAGGTTAATCAGTAGGCGGGCCCCACTTGTCAGTGACCCTGGGGGGTCAAACCGTTGTCTAACCACGTTGACTCGCCGGCGTTTAGCCGCCGGCGACGTCCAGACGCGGCGGTGGTGTGCGGGATTGCTCCTCCGGTGACCAAAAGGACGGCGGAGAGTACCTACGTGTAGCTGGGGGCGAACCGCGTCGACTGGTGGTGGTAGTGGAGCTCGGGGTCGCCGGATTCGACGCCGGCGACGAGCCGGGCGGCTGCCGGGGTACGGGCGTGGTTGAAACCGTAGCTAGAGAGCACGGCGAGGAACGTGTGAGGGTGCTACGGGTTCCTGGCGTTGCGGTGAAGCTAATGGCTACGGTGATGCGGCCGTTGGATGGCCGGAGCCTTGTCGGCGACGAGCTCGTGCGGCGGCGCGTACGGGTGAGCTTCGTGCGGTAGCTACAGAGCTCGAGAGAGAGAGAGGAGAGGATGGGAAGGTGGCCATGCTCACGGCGGTTGCGACGGAGCAGGCGGCGAGGTCGGAGACGAGCTGTAGCAGTGGCGACGGCGGAGGGGATCTCCGACGGTGAGCGGTGAAGGCGAGGTCGGTGGCGAAGCTTCGGGGCAACCGGGCTCTCGGGGCTCGGCTTGCTCGAAGGAGTGGGTGACGGCGGTGCTGTAGGACACGATGGAGTGGCGTGAGGTCGACGGTGGGCGCGGTTACTCCGGTGAGGTGTCTGCGGCGGCGTCGGCCATGGTAGGGAGAAGGCGTGGGAGAGGCAACGGGGGAGAATGACGGTGTCCAGAGGCTCGGGCGCGTCGAGGGAGGTCGGCCAGCGCATCCGCGGCGAGGGCGGCAAGCAGCTGGCGCCGTGGCGAGCTCACGCTCGCCGGCGTCACCTCTCTGCCTGCTCTGGCGAGAGCAGGCAGCTGACTGGCGCGGGCCAGCACAGTGCTGGGCCGCCAGGTGGGCTGCCAGGTGAGTTTCTCTGCCTTCTGTTTTTTTCTCTTTTTATTTATCTCTGTACTGTGTTTTGAAATAGTAAAAATACTATTTCATTTGGAAAAATCCTGAAAATATTCTGGGGCACCTTTGAGATTATTCCCAACAGCCTAAAAATACCTTCAAGATTATTTGGGCATTTGAAAATATTTATAGCATTTAAAATGCCCAAATGCAAATACTTATGGCTTGTGCAAAAATCCAAGATGGCCTCCAAAAATATGAAACCATTTTTGGCAGAGGTTCTAGCCAAGACCAAAGGTGGTGAACATTTATGGAGGGCATTTCAGGTTCATTGAAAAGAATTTTAGTAAACCCTAGTTGTTCCGGGGGGGTGCTGGGGGTTTCTGGCATTCCCATTTCAGGTTTCTGTGAAATATAGACATGATGCAACACTCTAATGCATGAACTAACTAGGATGTGACAACTCACCCCCAGTCAAAAGAATCTCGTCCCGAGATTTAGGATCCGTTGGAAAGAAGGTGGGGTACTCAAGTCGAAGACGATCCTCCCTTTCCCAGGTAGCTTCTTTCTCGGAATGGTGTGACCATTGAACTTTGAGAAACTTGATATTTTGGCGTCGAGTGGTACGCTCGGCTTGATCAAGGATGCGAACGGGATATTCCCGATATGTGAGATTATCTTGGAGATCAAGCGTTTCGTGGTCCACTCCACGGATAGGATCCGAGAAGCAACGCCTGAGTTGAGATACGTGGAACACATCATGAACCTTGGAAAGATGCGGAGGTAGTTCCAATTGGTAGGCAACTTCTCCTCGCTTGGCAAGAATGCGAAAGGGTCCAATGTAGCGAGGGGCCAATTTGCCTTTGATACCGAATCGATGGGTTCCCTTTAAAGGAGTCACCCGAAGGTAAGCCTTCTCGTCAACCTCAAAAGTCATAGCCTTATGTTTGCGATCATAATGGCTCTTTTGGCGAGATTGGGCTGTTTTCAATTTCTCACGAATAATGCGAACCTGCTCTTCTGCTTCCTGAATCATATCCGGGCCAAAGAGTTGTCTTTCCCCGGTTTCTGACCAGTTAAGAGGCGTTCGACATTTCCGTCCATAGAGAACCTCGAAAGGGGCTTTGCCCAAGCTAGCTTGGTAACTATTGTTATAAGCGAACTCGGCGAATGGGAGGCATTTCTCCCAATCCATGCCGAAAGAGATGACAGAAGCTCGGAGCATATCCTCCAGAATTTGATTAACTCGTTCTACCTGACCACTTGATTGAGGGTGAAAGGCGGTGCTAAAAGAGTGACGAGTTCCCATGGCATTTTGGAAACTTTCCCAAAATCGAGAGGTAAAGAGACTTCCACGGTCTGAGTTAATTTCCAATGGAACACCATGAAGAGACACTATTCAGGAGATGTATAAGTCTGCTAGCTGGCTAGCGGTTATACTCTCACGAACAGGTAGGAAGTGGGCTACTTTGGAAAGACGATCGACAACAACGAAGATAGCATTATTCCCTCTCTTGGTCCTGGGAAACCCGGTAATGAAATCCATACCGATTTTATCCCATTTCCATTCGGGAATAGCCAGAGGCTGAAGGGTGCCAGCAGGTCGTTGATGCTCTGCTTTAACACGTCGGCAGACGTCGCAGTTAGCAATGTATTGAGCAATTTCTCTCTTCATCCTAGTCCACCAAAACCTCTGGCGTAGGTCTTGATACATTTTAGTACTACCGGGATGAATGGTGAGAGGAGATTCATGAGCTTCCTTAAGGATCAATCGTCTCAGGTTGCGTACCTTGGGAACCACTAGACGGTCTCCAAAGAACACGACACCTTGGTCATCAACGGAGAAACAATCCGCAACTCCTTTCTTGATGTTTCTCTTAATACGGGAGGTTCCCAGATCTACCTTCTGAGCTTTGATGATCTGATCCGTAAGGGTAGGTTTCGCCACCAGGGTGGATAGAAATCCTTGAGGAACAATGTGAAGGTTAAGCTTGCAGAATTCCTCGTGGAGAAGTGGTTGACTTTGTTGTAACATCAAGTTGTTACAATAGGATTTACGGCTTAGCGCATCAGCCATGACGTTGGCTTTGCCTGGGGTGTAAGTAATTCCTAAGTCATAGTCGGAGATCAACTCGACCCAACGTCTTTGCCTGAGATTCAAATCCGGTTGGGTGAAGATGTATTTCAGACTCTGGTGGTCGGTGAAAATCTCGCAACGATTACCGAGAAGGTAATGTCGCCATGTTTTGAGTGCATGGACTACGGCTGCAAGCTCTAGATCATGTGTGGGATAATTATCCTCATGTGGACGCAACTGCCGGGAAGCGTAGGCAATCACATGACGGTCTTGCATGAGTATGCAACCTAGTCCTTGTCGCGAGGCGTCGCAATAGATAACAAAGTCCTTAGAAAAATCTGGTGGTACGAGTACGGGGGCAGATGTCAGGCGTCTTTTCAGTTCCTGAAAGCTGAACTCGCACTGTGGGGTCCACTCGAACTTTTTATCTTTCTTGAGGAGTTTGGTTAGAGGTTTAGCAACCTTGGAGAAGTTCTCGACGAAGCGACGGCAGTAGCTCGCTAAGCCAAGGAAACTCCGAACTTGTTTAACCGTTTCAGGGGGAGTCCAGTCAAGGATGGCTTGAACTCGCTCGGGATTGACAGCAATACCTTTACCAGAGATCACGTGGCCTAGGTAGGTCACTTCTGGCAACCAAAATTCGCACTTGGAGAATTTGGCATAAAGGCGATGCTCTCTGAGTTTTTCTAACACAAGTCTAAGATGTTCGGCATGCTCTTCCTCGTTCTTCGAGTAGATAAGGATATCATCGAGGTAAACCACGACGAACTTGTCTAGGTACTCCATGAAGATCGAGTTCATCAAGCGAGAAAAGGTGGCTGGAGCATTGGTTAACCCGAAGGACATGATTGTATACTCGTATTGGCCATAACGAGTAACAAAGGCCGTTTTAGGAATGTCCCCGTTCTTGATTTTGATTTGATGGTAGCCCAACCTCAAATCCATTTTAGAGAAGACTGAGGATCCAGCGAGCTGATCATACAGATCGTTGATCCTGGGAAGCGGATACTTGTTCTTGATTGTGACTAGGTTGACGGGTCGGTAATCTACAACCATCCGATCCGTACCATCCTTCTTCTTGACGAAGAGGACGGGGCAAGCCCACGGAGAAGAACTAGGACGGATGAAACCCTTTTTCAAGGACTCATCGAGTTGTTTCTTAAGCTCGGCTAGCTCTAGGGGTGCCATCTTATAGTGTCTTCTAGAGATTGGGACGGTTCCTGGAACAAGGTCTATCACGAACTCAACATCCCTGTCAGGTGGAATACCTGGAAGTTCTTCAGGGAAGACATCCGGGAAGTCACGGACTACCGGCACATCTTCGAGGTCTGGAAGGGGGTTGGCATTTAATGAGTAAAGCTGACGTTTAGACACTCGGGTCAAAACATTGACTGTCTTGCCCGACGGATGGGTGAGTTGAACAGTTCTAGTAGAGCAATCAATCTTAGCATAATGGGCTGACATCCAGTCCATACCCAAGATGATGTTTATGTCCGAGGACTTGAGAGCTATTAGTGATGCAAGGAAGACCAGTCTGTCAACAAGAATTTCATTTCCATGGCTTATCTTAGAGGTTTGCCATCTAGAACCAGGAGTTTGAATTTCCATGGAAGTAGGCGTGTCACTAAATGTGGTGTTGTGTAATCGAGCATAGCTCTCAGAGATAAATGAATGAGATGCTCTAGTATCGAAAAGAACAGTTGCCGGATGGCAATTAACAAGGAGCGTACCAAGGACGACGTTGGGATCCTCATGATTTCCTTCAGCTGAGACATAGTTGACATGGCCACGTGTTGTGGTGGCTGGCTTGGCGTAGTAGGTCTTTCCTGCTGGCTTACCACGGCCAACGGACTGTCCAGGTTGATTGAGGTTGTTTCGAGGGCACTCGCGCAAATAGTGACCCATTTCTCCACACTTGAAGCATGTCACAATATTGGGGCGTGGAGCAGCATTAGCAGCGGGGCCACCATAAACCTTGGGCGGTGCATGCTGCTGGTTGGGGCGAGGCGCCTCGAAGGATGGCCTCGGGGTGAACCTGGGTGGCAGAGCAGTATTTGGAATCCAGACCCGGCGCTTCTGGGATCTGGAGCCAGATGAGGAACCAAAATCACGAGAGTGCTTGCGTGTAGCGTCATAGTCAGTTTGTCCTGTCTCGGCACTGATGGCCTTATTGACCAACTTCTGGAAAGAGGTGCACTCATGCAGACGAAGATCACGGCGAAGCTCGGGGCTAAGTCCCTTGCGGAACCTTGCCTGCTTCTTGGCGTCGGTGGATACCTCTTCAGGAGCATAGCGTGCTAGATTTCCAAACTCACGGCTGTAAGCATCCACGGTCAGTCTGCCTTGGGTGAAGTTGCAGAATTCTTCCCGCTTACGATCCATGAGACCCTCCGGAATGTGATGCTCACGGAAAGCCTCACTGAATTCAGCCCAAGTAGTGATTTGGCCAACTGGGCGCATAGCCTCAAAGTTCTCCCACCAAAGGCTAGCAGGGCCTTCGAGGTGATAGGCAGCGTAGGTAACCTTATCAGCTTCGGCTACGTTGGCAGAACGTAGCTTATGGGTGATGCTGCGAAGCCAATCATCCGCATCAAGGGGCTCGACGGAGTGGTTGAACTTCGGTGGGTACAGCTTGATAAAGTCATTGATGGACACCAGGTCGTTCCTCTGGTGACGTGCAGTATTCTGCTCAATTCGCTCTAGCAAGCGGTTAGTCTCACGCTTGTTTCTTTCTGCCTCCAGCATAACTTCGGCCAGTGAAGGCGGTTGGGGCAGATCCTCCGCCCTGGCTGCATTGGCTTCACCCTGCGCCTGGACAGCAGGGTTGTTGCGGGTGTTAACCATCCTAGGAGAAACAAAGCAACGGTTTAGACGGGGATGGCTAAATCTTGATAGGGAAATGCGGAATGTAATGGATAACACGGAATGCAGAGATGACCATCAGTATGACATGGTAACATGGCAACATACATATACCAACGGTCATACACGCCATACATAGTTTAGTACAAGCCCAGGCCAAGGTACAACTACGATGAAGGACGATACATCTCATCAGAGGAATTCCAAGCTCCTATACATTATTTTTCTACACCTCCGGAACGTGATACACACCAAGTCATATCCCACAAGACACGCAGGACTGTGGAGATTACAACTGTTACATTACTAGTAGAACTACTACCAACTCAGACGTCCCCGTAGTAATCCTCATAGAAGTCACCGCCATGTCCTGGGAGCTGAACATGATCATCCGGAAACAGACGTTCCTGTGGAGCCTGCGGACCATAGGGACTCGGGTGTGGCCTTGGTCCAACAAACGGTGGCAGACGGGGTCCACGAGGAGGGGTGATGCCTCCTACATCACGCCATTCCATACATTCTGGCAGACCAGATCGCACGGGGTATATGTCCCTCATGTCCATAAACCCAGCTTGCACGGCAGGTGCAAACCGTGTCAGGGTGGCCCAGTGATCAGCACGAGCATTAAAGAGCTCCATTCGCAAGGCACGATTCTCACGGTCCTTGTCCTCAAGCATCTCGGTGGTGGTACGGAGTAGTGAGCCCTCATGGGTAGAATCACAGTAAGTGGCCTGATAGTACCCCTGTGCCCCAGGGAGTGCTGCTGGCATATAGCAGAAATCGGTGTTCTGAAGCAAGGCAGTCCTGGCTCGCATGATAGTCACCATTGAGTAAACTGCGTCCTGCACGGACATCTCGATAGTAACCCCAAGTCCATAAGAGCAATGGAGGGGTTCAGTGGCTCCAGGGTAGGATGGGTAAATCCTGACGGTGCAAAGATATTGACTTTGATTAAAGTCTCGGAACTGCTCGTCGACGGTATACTCGGGATACCAACGATAGCTTGTCTCAACCATCACTCGGACCAACATGGCCGTGTGACCAGGTACGCCGATGCACCGGGTCAGACGAACCACTTGGTTCTGGGAACGGGTGGCCATCTGAAAGCACGAAATAATGCAAGGCATTAGTATTTCTAGGAGAATTCGGACAGCATAACGGCTATAAATGCTTGAAAAAGGATTTGAGACATTCGCAACAGTTTGCAGTACCACTCAACAACATCATGTCAAGGTTCTGGTTCAACCGACAACATACTAGGGTAGTAGAAACTGAACCGAAGCATGGAACCAACAATCCTATAAGTTACTACGGATTAGTAACACGTGAACCTGATAGAGAGGAGAGAGCCTAGTCCTTAACCCGCGTAGAATGAGAAGAGTACGACTCAGATCAGAGGGCATGAGGTAAAGGAGTAAAAGCACCTTATGTTCCCTCCCACAATCAATTCCCCTACATATAACTAAAGCATTTCTAGACTCGACATCGACCAGTTTGGCTTATCGCACCTACAGGCAGTCCGGCTCTGATGCCAACGCTGTCAGGACCCCGATTCCAAGTCACACCGATCTAGCCTGTAACACCTCATATCACATTGCGGCCTCACGCACGGTACTCCCACGGGTGTCGCCTTACCATGGCCCGGGACCGTTTGCGCCTTTTGGCTCACGTATATGACAATGTCGCTAGCATCCATATGACAGAGAACCCGGGCCGACATGGCTAGTCGTGAACCCAAAGCGGCACTAACGTATGGGGACAGGCATACATGAGTCCACATCGAACGTGTCGGTCAGCAACGTGTGAATCCGGGCTGTAGCACTGGGCTAACAGGACTCCGGGAACCCGGGCTGTAGCAGGCTAGGCAGGACTCCGGATGTCACCGCGTGACATTTCCCCGAAGGGACAGACACAGGAACGATATGACTCACATGCCGGCCAGTCAAGTGTCCAGAGCAGTAGTGCTGGGCTAGCAGGACTCCGGTGAACCGGGCTGTAGCGGACTACTATGGCTCAAGGAGGCACCAGACTACATTTCCCCATAAGAGAGGCTGCTAAATATAAACAACTAGATTGTCGGATCCCACACATACCAAGCATTTCAAACATACACACAATATGCTCGATATGTGCAAATACAACATGGCATCACAACAAAACTCTACAACTCAAGTACTTTATTTAAAGGGCTCCGGAGAGCCTTACATAACTTGTTCATACAGATAGGGGTCACATGACCCGACACTCAAGTCATACAATCATACAAGCACATGCGGAAGCAAACTGTCTGGGTACAGACTCTAGAAAGAAAGAAGGCTTGACGAAGCCTGTCTATCTACATAGGCCCTTCACAAGCCTAGATCACCACCTGGGTGGCAAGTCACTCGTCGTCGTCGAGTTCTACGTAGAACCCGTCAGAAGGGGCGGTGTTGTCGTCTGAAAACAGTAATTAAAGCAACATGAGTACGAAGGTACTCAGCAAGTCTTACAACAGATCCTACTATACATGTTCATTCTCAAGAAGGTAGTGGGGTTATTGCAGCAAGCCAGCTTTGACTCTTGGCTAAGCTATCCTACGATACACCACTTGTGAAATAGTTTTCGCACACGAGTCCACTAATCACCAATTCAATACTCCACCGTGGATCCTCCCTCGTCATCCACGAGAGGGCCATCCGCGGTACTCACACTTATCTTGAGGCTTTTAGTAGTATCCATTTACTTGTCTATGAACTGCATAAGCGACCAAGTAGTCCTTTACCGCGGACGCGGCTATTCGAATAGTTTCTTACCCTGCAGGGGTGTACTTCGTCACACACGCTCTCACCACTTATCGTCGCTACACGACGTGTACTCGGCAACCTTCAAGCGGAAGCCCAACGTGGGTGTCGGCCACAGCCTACCTAAACACTCGAGTCTCTAGTCCAGGTTTATCGCCTATTCAGGTTCCATCCGCAGGGAGTCCGGCCGAGGTTTCCACATACGGCCCCGAACGATGTGTGCAGGGTTCCCGGTCACCAAACGGGCGACTCGGTACACCGGGCCACGAGCCTACCGCATCACAGCCCACCCCTTGGTCAGCGCTGTCCACGGCCTCCAGCTTACTACAAACACCAGAAACTACGTGCAACTCCTGGACAGAGGACAAGGGTGAATAAGAAGCCGAGGGGGTCCATTGGTTTCGGGCCCAATGTGTGGTAGTAGCTGAATCTTAAATCACGCATACAGATCTCAGTTCTTAGGGACGGTCTCAATGAAACAACCCACCATGTACTCCTACATGGCCTCCCATCGATACCTTTACCAAATCGTATTCAACACTTTACTCCCTTTACCGACACACACACTTTCACTCTAGTTCATCACCCTGATGAGCCAGACCTGACACAACTCTAAGCATAGCAAGCATAGCATTGTAGGAACACACAACATGGCTCAATCAACTCCTACACATGCTAGTGGGTTTCATCTAGTTACTGTGGCAATGACAGGTCATGCAAAGGAAAGTGGGTTCAACTACCGCAACACACAGCAGTTTGAATCACGTTGTCTTAATGCAGTAAACGAGAGCAGAAGCGAGAAGATGGGTTTGTATCGAAATGATCAATGGGTTGCTTGCCTGACGGAGTGGTGGTGGGATACTGCCCTTCAGTTGGATACTCGTGAATATCCTCGGAGGCAGGACCTACCACGATGAGCATACCGAAGCACAATCAACACCAAGCAAGTGCAACAATATGATGCATGCATGAGACATGGCAAGATGGATGTGTTGGGCTAATGCAACTAAGACCAGATGGGTTTGGACTAATTTGAATCAAAGATTCAAATTCCAAGTTCATAAATGGCCCATATTAATGCTTTATCTTGTTCTGTATAAAACAGTAGGTTAACTTGCTTAATCATGCATGAAACCAGTACATATGGATAGAATGGATTTTTCTGATCATTTTTCATATATAAATCTTTTCATTCTGAGCTATAGATTATTTTCTATGATTTTTTGAAGTTTGTGATAATTTCTGGAATTTCCAATATAAGAATAATTCCAGTAAATGCTTTACTGCGTCAGCCTGACGTCAGTGTGACGTCAGCAGGTCAACGGGGTCGTCCAGGTCAAACCTGACGTGTGGGTCCCCTGTGTCAGTGTCACTGTTAGATAATTAGTTATTTAGGATTAGTTTTAATCTCTAACTTAGGTTAATCAGTAGGCGGGCCCCACTTGTCAGTGACCCTGGGGGGTCAAACCGTGGTCTAACCACGTTGACTCGCCGGCGTTTAGCCGCCGGCGACGTCCAGACGCGGCGGTGGTGTGCGGGATTATTCCTCCGGCGACCAAAAGGACGGCGGAGAGTACCTACGTGTAGCTGGGGGCGAACCGCGTCGACTGGTGGTGGTAGTGGAGCTCGGGGTCGCCGGAGTCGACGCCGGCGACGAGCCGGGCGGCTGCCGGGGTACGGGCGTGGTTGAAACCGTAGCTAGAGAGCACGGCGAGGAACGTGTGAGGGTGCTACGGGTTCCTGGCGTTGCGGTGAAGCTAATGGCTACGGTGATGCGGCCGTTGGATGGCCGGAGCCTCGTCGGCGACGAGCTCGTGCGGCGGTGCGTACGGGTGAGCTTCGTGCGGTAGCTACAGAGCTCGAGAGAGAGAGAGGAGAGGATGGGAAGGTGGCCATGCTCACGGCGGTTGCGACGGAGCAGGCGGCGAGGTCGGAGACGAGCTGTAGCAGTGGCGACGGCGGAGGGGATCTCCGACGGTGAGCGGCGAAGGCGAGGTCGGTGGCGAAGCTTCGGGGCAACCGGGCGCTCGGGGCTCGGCTTGCTCGAAGGAGTGGGCGACGGCGGTGCTGTAGGACACGGTGGAGTGGCGCGAGGTCGACGGTGGGCGCGGTTACTCCGGTGAGGTGTCTGCGGCGGCGTCGGCCATGGTGGGGAGAAGGCGAGGGAGAGGCAACGGGGGAGAATGACGGTGTCCAGAGGCTCGGGGCGCGTCGAGGGAGGTCGGCCAGCGCATCCGCGGCGAGGGCGGCAAGCAGCTGGCGCCGTGGCGAGCTCGCGCTCGCCGGCGTCACCTCTCTGCCTGCTCTGGCGAGAGCAGGCAGCTGACTGGCGCGAGCCAGCACAGTGCTGGGCCGCCAGGTGGGCTGCCAGGTGAGTTTCTCTGCCTTCTGTTTTTTTCTCTTTTTATTTATCTCTGTACTGTGTTTTGAAATAGTAAAAATACTATTTCATTTGGAAAAATCCTGAAAATATTCTGGGGCACCTTTGAGATTATTCCCAACAGCCTAAAAATACCTTCAAGATTATTTGGGCATTTGAAAATATTTATAGCATTTAAAATGCCCAAATGCAAATACTTATGGCTTGTGCAAAAATCCAAGATGGCCTCCAAAAATATGAAAGCATTTTTGGCAGAGGTTTTAGCCAAGACCAAAGGTGGTGAACATTTATGGAGGGCATTTCAGGTTCATTGAAAAGAATTTTAGTAAACCCTAGTTGTTCCGGGGGGGTGCTGGGGGTTTCTGGCATCCCCATTTCAGGTTTCTGTGAAATATAGACATGATGCAACACTCTAATGCATGAACTAACTAGGATGTGACAGGTTGTGATTGGTGTGAACAGGTTTTCAATTAAATATAGCGTGGTAGTAGTAGTAATTTGGAATGTGACGAGACGCGCTCAAAATTTATTGACGGTTCTAGTTTTGAAGTGCGGCACTATTCTCGGATGGCGTAACGTCGGCACATTTTCTCGGCCGTGGTGTAGCATATGCCATGGTACTAGTTCTTTTTCTACTGTTGTGTACGTGCAAAAACTAGCACCGTCGGATACATATCTTACGCTTGGCGTTCGATAGGAATAGCCTCATGGCGAGCTATAGACTAGTCTTTTTTTCAAACGCATTACACCCATCTCTCGGGACTTCTTGCACGCACCATCACTGCTCCCTAGGTCGATGCCACCCACATACAGTTGTACTCTGAGAAGAGGTGCACGCACGCACTCGTCCTCTCTCTCACACGCATAAGTAGCTACGAATTGTAGTGTTCTCAACCATCCGATTGGCTCTATCATAGGTTTCACGTTGCTCCTTGGCCTTGAGATTGAGAAGTTTAAAACGCGGAGGCTAAGATGGAGGCACGAGGTTTTGGTTAATGTGCGGGCCGCACACGGCACCAACACGACACGAGCTTCGTCTGCCTGGTGCGCATGCAGTCGGGTGAGTTGTCCAAGTATAGACACAACCAGGCCCTCATTGGTATCCACGCCTCGACTTTGGCTGGTCATAGTGGAGAGTAGCATAGACTAGTTACTAGTCTATGTTACTAGTACCTTCATAGTGGGTAGTGTCATATAGTATATGCATAATTTGGCAACGAGCGCTCTCTATATGTACCACCTTTTTTCATTAATTACATCTTGTTAGTTTTGCTGCATGGCGCAATCCATCGATACTACTACTGTACAAATGTATACATTTATTAAAAGGCTAGAGGGCGAGGCAGTCCAGCTTGGTCCTTTTCACGAGAGGCGAGGGCCTTTGTGATTTGACGGCTCATTACTGCTGGAAGGCGGGGCCTTGTGATTTGACTGCTCGTATAAATGTGCCGACGACTGAGGAGGAGCAAAGAACCGTGCGGTATACTCAAATTTTCCACTAGAGTACGACGGAGGAGCACGAAACATGGCAGCCCACTGCCATATCCTCTACTCTCTACTCTTATTATATATTACTAGCAAGAGGCATTGTTCTATTGGCGATAAAGAATGATATAATTTTCTAGTCATCTCATTTTTAGCATTGTTCTATTCATGCCTCGCAGAGAAGGTGACATGTGCGGCGAAACACCTGAAGCAAAATAAGAAACACAGGAGCAAAAGAAGAAGGAGGATTATCACCCCAAAAAAATAAGGAAGACGCACACACAAGTCTGGGGCGCTGCTCTCACCACATGAAGGGTTGCTGGCCGCGGAGTCATAACTGCTTCTTCATCGCCTCGACGACCTCCATCTCCTTGCGCGTCTCCTCCGCCATCTTCATCATTGTGTCCATGACGTGGGATTTCTTGACGCGAGCCTTCATCATCTGTTCCACGGCCGCATTACGTACCTTGACAGCAGCCGGGTGCTCGATGCGGAGCTTCGCCAACTCCTCCTTCTGTTCCATGACGAGGGCCTGCAACATCTTCATCGAGGAACTACTATTCTCATGCAGCTTCTTCCAGCCGGCGTTCTCCTCCTTCAGCAGGTCGAGCTCGTGGCAGAGCTTCGTCTTGTCCTCCTGAAGTTGCAGGATTTCGCCGGTCGCCTTCTTCTCCGAGGCAATGCTCTTCTTCAGCAGCATCACCAAGCCGGCGGTCAACTCCCCCTGCTCATTGAGCTCAGCGGGCATGTCGTCGAGGCTCTCCTTCAGCAGCTCCACCAAGTCGTGGATGAACTCCTTCTGCTTATTGAGGTGCCTATTGAGATGATCGGGCATGTCGTCGAGGGATAACGACTCCAGCGCCGCCAGCTCGGCATGTTCGCCTCCGCGTCTAGGGCGCTCCTGGGAGCCATCGCCTGCCCGTGAGAGATCTTTCGAGGTCTCTGCGTGGTGGCGAGCCCTCTTTTTTTTCCGCAGCCTTGGTTGCCTCTCCCTTGTTATGAGTAGTTCTCGACCTAGAGCTCTGCACACCGGCCATGGCAAGGATGGACGAAGGAGGACTTATGAGGAGGAAGGTAGAGTAATTTTCGGTTAGGTAGTTCCCCTTTTTATAACCAAAGTACTAGCACTAGTACTAAAACCTGCATAGTGGGAACACGTTCAGGTTTGGTACGTGCTGGTAGGTGTGAGCAGGCTTGCACTTAATTGTAGCACTAGTACTTTCGAATGTGATGGGAACAAGGTAAATATTAATTGATGGTTTTTGGTTTCGAGGCCCAAAACGGCTCCCGATGAGTTTAGTGCAACATAAATTTCAAGTAGACTACACTGCTCAGATGCGTAAATATTATGTTACTGTCAAAAATTGGCACAAAATACGAAGGAGACCAATGGAAGTACTACTAGCAACCCACGATTTAACTACTCACATGCGCGTAGTGGAGTAGTAATATCTTTCTTCCGCCCTCACGTCCACTCAATTTGCATGCGCTATATTAATTGACCATCAATGAAGTGAAGGACTTTACACGCGTCAAATTATCACATGGGGTGGATCTTCGTACAAAATTGCGTCCGCTCGTGTACCCGCGTGTGCGTGCGAGGGAATGAGTGCGTGCGTGGCGTGCGTGCACATCTTCGCTTCGTGCATGTACCGCCAGTGCGGCTCAGGGAGGACGAGTACATTCTTCTGGAACCAGCAGCACGTCACTGTGATCAATCCACACAAGGATGTCGCGACAACGCCTCCACATGTGCCACGTGGCTTCATGAACTGTAAGAGAGACACTGTGTAGTGTGCCATTGTGTTTTGCACATACTCGAAGTACTAGTAAGGTACATGTGCATTGCACGCGTCAGATTTTGCAACCAAATTATGAATAAATACCACACTGTAGCATGTAAGCTTTGAGTCATATATGCCTGATGTAGACCTTCGTTTAATTCTTATAATTCATCTCATTCATAATTAATTAGTTTTTATAAAAAAACCTAGGGCCTCTTTGATTCGTAGGATTTCCAAAACGCGGGAATAGGAAGAACATGGGATTAGAGTGGAATGTTGTCTTGAATCCTACAGGATGGTGCGAGTGTTTGATTGTGCATAGAAAAAACGCAGAATTCTTTCAAAGAGGTTTGAGTGGATGGGATGTTTCCTATGAAATCTAGTGCAAATGAATCATATGGAAAAATTCCTATGGTTTACAATCCTACGAATCAAACAACCAAGATAGGAAAAATTCCTAAGGATTAGACTCCTCCAAAATTCCTTCGAGAATCCTTTGAATCAAAGAAGCCCTTAATCTATTTTATGATTCATGGAATTGTGCGTTGTAAAGAATAAAGTAAAAAACAAATAATGGGAATTCAACTAGAAAAAAGTTTGGGCAGTTATGATACGGAAGATTCTAGAACAAAGGAGAACCACTGTTGTTTTGAGATTTGTGCATTATGCTTAAGTTCAACCATGGAGTCTGCTAGATTGTACATGTGGCAAAATCCGGTGGGGGGCTAGAAGATGGTGCGAGGGGCCGAGTGGAGGGAGACTATGAAGGAGTGCACAACTGCGAGATCGATATTTAGAGAGAGGGGGCGAGAACGTGCGCTGTTGCGCGCAGTGGGGGAGCCATGAAAAATGTCCCATGAGCTAGGGGGCCAAGCATTGCTAATCCTTTACGAGGAGGGCCAATTCATCAACTTAAACCATTTTACCAGCAATTGTCAAATGATCACATTCATATTAGCCTCGATATATAGTGATGTTAGGGGGGCAGGGCCCTTGCTACCCCTTGTCTTTGCCATTGTGCACGCGTCTGAGAGATGAAGCGGAAGGCATGGATGATGAGAGGGGGCGTTGGATATATAATTAATGTGGGTGTATTAGCAATATATGTAATCCTATATAGAGAGGTACAGATTGATCGATGTGGACGTGGGAAAGAGGGTGAGACCTCACTAGATATATAGATTGATCGGTTTATATGGAAAACTATGAAAGACCTAGCTATATATACACACACATAGAGGAACATCGATCGTTGCGCATGCACGTGAGAGATAAAGAATGCCCGATATGATGGAGAGGGGGATGTGTGAGTGTGTGTGCCTTCATGGGAGACCGACCTGAAGAAAAAGATTGCATGTGTGCGATGGATAATGCCGACTGGTAGTGTGTGTGCATGCATGCACGAGAGAAAGTTAGTGGTACAATTATAATGAGAAGACCAATGTGTGGGTGTAAAAGACTAGGTGAGGTCATAATCAATGTAAAGTTGATTCAAATATTTGAATAAGAGATCATGATGTTTGAAACCCATGCATGCATGAATATAACGGAGATCTGCATGGTGTGGTTTGGACACATTGAACAAGGTCAGACTGGTTTGAATTTGAGATATCGATGGCAGACATCGTTTGGCCACATTGCATCCGTGCATGGACACACTATTCTAATTGGAGATGATGGGTGGCTTTCGCATCACATATCTATATCTATACCCATATATATATATATATATTATATTTTATATTTTTTATATAGTGTGCGGATAACTTTAACTTTGAAAGATGGTCGTTGGATGAGGCCAATCCGATGGTGCAGAGCTGGCAAATTTGAGCACTACTGGTCGTTGGATATCATCTAGATTCCACCAGATTTTGCCACATGTACAATCTAGAAGACTCTATGGTTGAACTTAAGCATAATGCACAAACCTCAAAACACAAGCACTTCTTCTTTGTTCTAGAATCTTCCCTATCAGAATTGCCCAAATGTTTTTCTACATGATTTCTTTTTACTTTATGCCTTACAACGCACAATTCCATGAATCTTAAAATAGATTAGCTTTCTTATAAAAACTACATGATTTTGAATGAAATGAACTATAAGAATTAAACGAACATCTACATCATGCATATATGACTCAAAGCTTACATGCCATAATGTGGTATTTATTCATAATTTGGTTGCCAAATCTCATGCGTGCAATGCACGTGTACCTTACTAGTCTAAATGGTGTCTGTGTGTGTGTGTGTTGTGCCTGTTAAACACATTGTACGTAGTATATCATACTAGTCTAAATTGTCTTTTTTTCTTTTGGGTACACATTAAGCTTGTTCTCCCAAAATTTCAAGCCGCACCTTGTTATGCCGAAATTTCAAGCTAGCGTCTCTGTCTATCGTGCTGCGAAACTCCCGCCTCTTCAACCCGCGCCTTGTTACCCCGAAATATTTAAGATAAATCTTTGTCTCGTTGTGCTCCGACAACTCCCTCCATCTCAACCCGCGCCTCGCTATTCCAAAATTACAATGCGCGCGAAAACTCCCACCTCCTGTGAAATCCCGACACGCGAAATGCCCGTGATACCCCTGAACGGAAAGAACCGCCTCAAATCGGTGGGGGTACTTCCGTAACTTACCCCAGATTTCGGACAAGCACGTCCCTAAGCCATGGTTCCCCACCCCCATCCCATCCGCCCACCCATTCGTACACCGAGGCTGGGAAAACCCGCGAAGCCCCACACCCTCCTCTGTCTGCCACCCAGCCGGAGCCTCTTCCCCGACGACGTCGTCCACAGCAACACATGGACGTCCCTCATCCACCGTACCGGATGAGGATCCATCGTCGATCTGGTCGTCCTGCCGGTTCAGCCATCCCGTCCTCCACCTCCAAGGAGCTGCCCCAACGTTCCCCTCGTCTTTCTCGCCACGTCCATTCCCACACCGCCATCTTCACCTACACCACTGGAAGAGCATCATCATCACTGTTTCCTCGGATGAAGCTACGGCCTAATCAGCTCCACCAAAGAGGTTGTACACTAATCCCCGCATTTTCTTCTTGATTCGATCTCACGGTGCTACCGGCGCTCGGTCCCGAGCCGACAGGCGCGGCTGCATCCACGGCGGCGTCGCCGGCCACTTCCTCCACGGCGTCGCTCCCTCGGCGGCGACGTCCACATCAGTAGGAGCTGCTGCTGCTTTAGCTCTCGCTTGCGCTGCTGCTCTTGCTCTCAGTCCCCTGCCTGGTCTGCTCTTGCTCGCGCTGCTGCTCTCGCTCTTGCTCTTGCTTGCGATGCTGCTCCGATTTACCTACACTTCAGTCGACTGAATCGACTTTTGGGTCAGTCGATTTTCAGGCGGTGGGGGGGCTCGCCGGAGTTAAGGAAGAACCAGCCACAAAGGGGAGGGGGGCTCACCGGAGAGGTACCCCACTATCTATCTTAGGGTTCAGGGTGGGGACGGTGGTCGCCGGCGGTGGTGGGGTGGTGGCGTGGGGATCGCCGGAGAAAAAGCTCGGCACGGGGGGGGCCTAGACGGATGGCCGGGGCGGTGGTGGACCGGCGGTGGGGAGTGTTTTTGGGGCCGGCGGGGCGGCGCACCGCCGGCCACGGGGGGCGGGGGCGGCTGTTTGGCCGGTGGTGGCTGGCGGCTCACGGGGGTGGATGTTGAGGATGAACTGCAGGCCCTTGATTTCGTATCCAACGGCTTCAAAATCGACTGACAAGAGATGAAAAAGTCAGTCGACTGACGTGTAGCCTCACCTCTAGTGCATTCAGTTTCGACAGTAAATTTCAGTTTCGACAGCAAAATTCAGTTTCGACAGTTAAGTTCAATTTCGATAGTTAAATTCAGTTTCGACAGTTAAGTTCAGAGATGAGCGGCTGATGTATACATCTAGCACTTTGTGGTTATGTATTTTACGTCATCTATTGGAGATGCTCTTAGAATTCCACTCGGGTTAACGTTGTCTCTCTTGTCCTGCTTCAGCCTCGGCGTCGTACAACTCACCGGAGCTGCTCCAACGACGAAACCCTCCATCACAGCAGAGCAGTACCTCGGGCTCCATCTCTAGACGCCTAAGATCTTCTTCCCCTCCTCCGATAGCCAAGTCAGCCGGAGCATCCTCACTGGCCAACCCAATCACGCTGAGATCGACATGGCTTCGCCAAAGAGGTTGTACACTTCTTGTGGTTTGACTTAATCTCACCATGCTTCTTTGCATCCTGTGATCTTCCAATTCTTGTGAACCAAACACCCAGATTGGTAGAAATCCTGTGTTTTTAAATTCTCTGTTTTGCACGTGCATTCCTATCCTATTCCTGTCTATTTCCTATCCCTGCATTGTTAGAATCCTCAAATTCAAACAAGCCCTTACACAATTACTTCTGTTACAGATATGTGTCAAAGAAAACCTTGTGTGGTTTGTCCTGCTCCTGCGGTGTTGTGTTCCACCCCAGCTCAGCTGCTCCAACGATGGAAGGGTTCACCACAGCAGGGATCCGCTCTCCAGACTGTCTTTCGCCGCCTCAGATCTTCTTCCCCTCCGCCGACAGCCACGACAACTGCATTACCATCATCAACTGAGCAGATGACCTTGAGGACTACACGGGTCCGCAAGAGAGGTCGCACTCTTCCGTGTCTTCTTACGTTATGCATCGCTTAATATGATGACATGCTACTTTATCATCGTGTTCACCTATTAGACTCCAACTCAGGTCCAAAGTTATGCTGAAACTTGAGTTTTTAAATGGTTGTGGGGTACATATTGGGGCAGCAATCAGTACTATCTATCTACTATCTGGTTAATCTCGGGTGTCTACTATGAGTTTCATGTTGGGTGCAAACAAACATTAAAGGAGCCATTATCTGTATTTTTTAACTAAAGCTATTATCTGCCTACTATCATTTGTTTTGGGTCGATCCACAGTTTGCTACCATCACTCTGGATTTGTGCATGCACTCCTTACATAATCTCACTATGTTTTATTCCTATGCATGTCAGTTATTGTACACAATGGAACTGAACATGTAGAGCAAAAGAGACGAGCCTTGTGTGGCAATAAAATTTTGTGCAAATGTCGCTCCATGGTGGGCGCAAAGGCAGCCCCCCTCCACCCATTTCGGATCGTAATCAAGAGGAAGATAACTATTCTGAGGGGCATTCAGAAGCAGAAGACCACTCCTATTTACCCCATGAGGTCTTCGCTCTAACTTGGCATGCTGATGTTGGTAATATCATGCATATGGTGCCTTGCATTGCTTACTGTATACATCAAAGATGTCATTTGCTTAGTTTAGACATGCTTTGTGTCAATGCCATCTGTTTAGTTTCTTTATCGTATATGTGAATCATGCAATGCCATCTTGTTTAGCCAGGCATCATATATGTGAATTTTGCAATGCCACCCTGGTTAGCCAGTCATCTTATATGTGAATTATATCATGACATCATTTTTTTATTACGTGTTAAATTTGTCAACAATTTTAGTACATTCAATTACTCTTCCTGTGCATCAGCCATTCGGCACGGTCATGAAATAATTTGGAGTGGAAACAAGGTCTTCAGAGCAGACAATGCTATCTGACGAAGCGCATGTCTTGCTGGTTACGGATAGATCCTCAGAGGAGGATTCAGAGACAGATGACCAGTCCTATCCCCCCCCCCCCCCGAGGTGCATGCTCTAACTTGGCAGGGTTATGTTCCTTATATCGTGCGTATGGTATCTTGCATTGCTATGTCATTTGCATCGTTTAGACATGCTTTGTGTGAATGCCACATGTTTAGTGTCTAATTACCATATATGTGAATTATGCAATGCCATCTTGTTGCAAGACATTATATATGTGAATTATGCAATGCTATCTTCTTGCAAGGCATTATATATGTGAATTACACAATGCCATGCTGTTTAGCCAAGCATCATATATGTGAATTATATCATGCCATCCTTTTTTTTTCTTTCTCATAGCTTTTGTCGACAATTTTTGTATATTCAACTGCTCTTCCTGTGCATCAGCCATTTGAATTGGTGATGGAGAAATCTGGAGTGAAAACAAGGTCTTCAGAGCAGACAATGCTACCTGGTGAAGCAGATATCTTGCTGGTTACAGATAGCTCTTCAGAGGAGGATTCAGAGGCAGATGACCAGTCCTATTATCCCCCTGAGGTGTATGCTCAAACTTGGCAGGGTTATATTACTCATATCATGCATACGTTGTATTGCAATGCTTAGTTTTTACATCATATACACGATATTGAATGCCATCTCCTTAGTTGACACATCGTATATGTGATTGCCCTCTGCTCACTTCCTTAGTATATAAATCATATATTTGAATTACATCATGCCATGATGTTTACATAGACAGCATGTATCTGAATTATGTTATGCCAACCCATTTTCTAAAGACATAATATAGTTATATCATCTCATCCTGTTCACATAGTCATCATATTTTGAATTATGTCATTCTATCCGTGAATTATATCATGCCATCATGTTTCCATCGATGGCATGTTTGTGATTTATGGCATGCCAACCACTTTAATAGACACATCGTATAGTTATATCATGTCATCCTGTTTACATAGTCATCATATTTTGAAGTATGCCATTCTATCCTGTTTAGTTAGCCATCATACATGTGAAATTGTGTCATGCTATCCTGTTTAATTAGCCATCATATATGTGAAATTATGTCCTGCTATTCTGTTTGGTTAGACAACATAAACGTGAATTATTTCATGCCCTGTTTTCTTCCCTACTATCCATTGCACCTGTCTATCTTACAATGTCTTTACATTCAATTACTTTTCTTGTTTATCAGCCATTTCAATTGGAGGGGGTGATGGCAGTATCTGTGGGAGTAAAAACACGGTCTTCAGAAAAGATTGTGCTACCTGTCGATGGAGATAGAACCACGGTTGTACATGCCCAAGAACCAGCCCCACCACACATAACCCAGACTCACGCAGATTGTACCCCTACCTAGTTGGACAGAGAACCAGCTACACCCCTTCTAACCCCAACCCCAGCAGATAGTAACCCAGTTCCCGTTGACACTGCACCGTCTCCACCATAGAGCACCCAAACACGAGCAGTTAGTAAGGCAACAGCAGTGCCCAAAGCACGAGGACCACCACTCCGAACCCCAAGTCAACGCTTAAAGCAGAAGAAGAATTGTTCTCAGGTCAGGTTCCGTAGCTATGGTTCATACTACTTTGCTCTTGCATCACTGTATTTACTCATACCAACTAATTTCAAATTTGAAGGATGCAATTGAAACTCCAATGGCGCAAGAGGTATGTTTTAAACCTGTTTTCTTTAACGTGTTTGCTGTTGTAACTTGCTCTATGTTGATTTCAGTTTCAATTGAATAAACAGTTATATTCTCATGCCATGCACCTTACAAGTGTTGTTATTGCTGTGTAGTTTCCCACACTTATATTCTGTCTAAGCTGCTTTGTCTTAAATAGATATGATTCGAACTATATCTATCTTGATTTGGCAACATAAACTAGAATGATATAGACCATAAAGTGACCATACTACATAGATATATGTTTGTTTCATGCTTTTATCCTGTCCACCTTACTACTGAACTGGTTTACCAAAATGAGTTTCATATACTACATTGTAAACCTGTGATGTGTTTGTTTGTTTCTCTTTTAGAATGCGGATAAAATATTGGAGAAGAGTACCCTGTTATGCAATGGTACAGGAAGTAATGCAGATAAGGTTCAAGATAGTGAGACATCCCTGTTGGTCTCCTAGAAAGCTAATAAAAACTATATTGAAGGCACTGAGACAACCCCAAAGTCCTGTCTTGATGTAGTGTTCGAGTTACTGGTTACTACTGCTGGCACCAGCTCTTTGAACTCGCTGCCTGAATCAGTTCGGCTTCTTTAGTCTCAACTTCAAGTTGAAAGACATCGATCAGATCTTATGCGACAGGAAGCCGAAGGACTGAGGAAGTCCCCGCAGAATTCAGATGCATACTTTCTGGTGCAACAGCAAGTGCTGGAGGATTTAAGTGCCAAACAAGAGAAAGTTAATAAGCTTGCTAAGCATCTTGCCAGCATTATGGGTACCCAGGATATTGTTTCTTGAGCTCTTCTGAAGTGGTTTCAGTTCAGGACTTGTTTTGCTGCGGCGTTTATATGCTGCTTTGTTCCCTATATTTGCACTGGTGGCGAACTTTGATGCCCAGTGGATGTAATATGTGTAATAGCCGTGATAGCCTAGCGTAAGTTGCTTGCCTATTTATTTCCTTATTGTCTTGATTATTATTTTTCTTGTAGTCAGTGCAGTTCTTTTTCCACGGTTTGCTAGTGGCCGCAATAACCTATTTTTTAAAACTAGGCCACATTAACCATGGGCTACATATTTACTGTAGTTAATACGGGCCTCCTACGGGCCGTAGAAACAATGGGCCTTCTAAGGGCCGTAGAAACAATGGGCCTTCTACGGGGCGTAGAAACAATGGGCCTTATACGGGCCATAGACACAATGGGCCTTCTACAGGCCGTATCATCAATGGGCCTTCTACGGGTCGTATGATCGTTGGCCAAACATGGGCCATTAACAGACCACATTATGGCTGTAAATGGGCTAGAGTTGAAATCATCCATTCATGGGCCGACCATAACGGGCCGTCGTTAATTGGCCGTATTTGATGGCGATATGAAACGGCCCAACGTATTAACGGGCCACAAACGGGCCGACTATAACCACAGGCTGAATTTGGCCCACAAGCAGAAAATGACAATAACGGGCCGAAAGTAAACGAATGCTGGAAATGAGCCCAAGAATAAATGGGCCCTGAGAAGGCCGAAAGATAACATGGGCTGGAAACGGCCCAACGGAATAATGGGCCGTTAATGGGTATAAAGTGATACACTGTTCATTAGGGGCCAGTTTTACCACGGACCGTTAATGGGCCGAGGGTTACTAAGGGCCTCATATGGGCCGAAAGACGTCATGGGCCATACATGGGCCGGAAGTTAAAATGGGCTGGAATTATATTGGACGACCCAGATGACGCTACTGGGCCTAATTCGGATAGGCCGTAAACGGGCCCTGGGTTAGCGGGCTGTAAATGGGCTATATGCGAACAGGCTGTTAACAGGCTTGCCGTGGGCCGGCCCGCCACCTTTTGACCAAGTCAAACGGGTCGGCCTTTTCACAGGAATGGGCTTCTGTTGGGTCGTGCCACGTGTCGACGTATCATAGGCGCTTTGGGTCCAATGAGTGGATGACATCTGTCCCAACGGCGAGCCGACACGTGTTCCCTCCAGCCAATGATGATTTTACACGTGGAAAATCCCCATTGGTCGGGGCTGTTAACGGGCTATCGGATCCAAAACCGGGCCCGATAGCTTAATGGCGTTCCGTTACGGTGGATGCCACGTGTCGGTCACCCTTGACGAAAGCACTTCTGTGACGCACGATTTATCGTCATGGAAGTGGACACTTCCATGATGATAATTTTGGTAATGTCATGGAACACTTCTACGACAGCACAGGTATGACTATCTTGATTCTGTCATAAAATTGTCCTGGATGTACATGCATGACAGAAAACGTGACCTACTGTGACAAACACGTATCATCACGGAAGTGTATTTTTTTTGTAGTGCTTCTTCACGCCAAAGTGTCCCATTAATCCTCCTCCATGCGCCTCCTGCAACAACAAAAGACGAGCGGAGCTAGCTGGAATGCGTAGCTTGTTAGCACGAAACACAAATCCATCGTTAACGATGAACTTCTTCTATGTTCTCCTGTCTTTACAATTTTGCAATACATCTTTAAATTCAGCATCATGCAAATATTGATCTTTGATGGTCTCCAAACAAAAAAAATTAAGTCAAGTTGTTAAAGCATAGTATAACAACGAGACAATGCATCAGCAATAACATTTTCTTTACCCTTCTTGTGTCTAATGACATAAGGGAAAGTCTCAATGAATTCAACACATTTAGCATGTCTATGGTTCAGTTTTGCTTGACTTTTAATGTGTTTCAAAGATTCATGATCAGAATGTATAACAAATTCTTCGGGCCATAAATAATGTTGCCATGTTTCTAAGGTCCGAACAAGAGCATATAATTCTTTATCATAAGTAGAATAGTTCAGACTAGGCCACTCATTTTTTTAGAAAAGTATGCAACAGGTTTGCCATCTTGTAATAACAAACCTCCTAATCCACTTCCACTAGCATCACGTTCAAGCTCAAAAGTCTTATTAAAATCAGGAAGTTGGAGTAAAGGAGCATGTGTCAACTTATCTTTCAATACCATGAAGGCTTCTTCCTGTGCGGTAACCCAAACAAAAGTCATATCCTTCTTTGTAAGCTCATTGAGAGGTGCAGCAATGGTCCTAAAATCTCTCACAAAACGCCTATAAAAACCAACGAGTCCAAGAAAACTCCTCACTTGTGTGACCATTTTGGGCCGCGGCCAACTCTCAATAGCTTCAATCTTGGCTTTATCAACTTCAATTCCCTGTGTAGTAACAACATAGCCAAGAAAAGATACTCGGACGGTGCAAAAGGTGCACTTCCCAAGGTTACCAAACAAACGTGCATCACGTAGAGCAATAAAAACAACACGTAAATGTTCCAAATATTCCTCCAAAGATTTGCTATAAATCAGTATATCATCAAAATAGACTACCACAAATCGTCCAATGAAAGCACGTAAAACTTCATTCGTTAATCTCATGAAAGTACTAGGTGCATTAGTTAACCCAAAAGGCATGACTAACCACTCATATAATCCAAACTTAGTTTTAAATGTTGTTTTCCATTCATCCCCCAATTTCATAAGAATTTGATCGTATCCACTACGTAAATTAACTTTGGAGAATATTGTAGAGCCACTCAATTCATCAAGCATATCATCTAGCCTAGGAATAGGATGACGAGAACGAATAGTAATAGTATTAATGCCTCTACAATCAACACACATACGCTCTGTACCATCCTTTTTTGGCACTAGAATAATAGGAACAGCACAGGGACTAAGGGATTCACGTATATAACCTTTGTCGAGTAGCTCCTAGACTTGACGCATAATCTCGTTCGTCTCCTCTGGATTGGTACGGTATGGTGCACGGTTGGGTAGCGATGCACCGGGAATTAAGTCAATTTGATGCTGAATCCCTCGAATAGGTGGTAATCCCGGTGGCACGTCTTGTGGAAAGACGTCAGCGAACTCTTGCAAAATGTTAGTGACAGCAGGAGGCAAAGAGGAAGGCATGTACTCGAATGAAAATAATGCCTCTTTGCACACAAAAGCATAGCAAACAGATATGCTAAAATCTAGCTCATCAATATCAGATTTTGTGGCAAGTAAACATGCACTTTTCAATTTAATTTTAGAAGCAACACTAGATGGTTTATTGTTAGGTTTCATTTGTTGCTCAAATTCTTTTGCCACAATCTGATTTTCACTCTTATTTTTCTCTTGTTTTACTTTATTAGCTCTATTAATATCATCTTTCAAAATGGAATCAGGATTCTTAGGAAGCAAAGTAATATGTTTATCCTTATGAACAATAGTATACTAATTGTTTCTACCATGGTGTGCAGAATTTTTATCAAATGCCATGGTCTACCACGTAATAAGGAACATTCTTGCATAGGTACCACATCACAATCAACATAATCAACATATGTAGAGATACTAAAATGCACACGAACAGTACGTGTTACCTTAACCTTGCCGCTGTTGTTGAACCATTGGATGTAGTAAGGATGTGGATGTGGTCCTGTAGTGAGAGATAGCTTCTCCACCATCTCCATGCTAGCCAAGTTGTTGCAGCTCCCTCCATCTATGATGACGCGAACAACGTTCCTTCACAACTCCCTTTGTATGGAACAAATTATGCCTCTGATTTTGCTCAGCTTGTGTAACCTGCACACTTAAAACACGTTGAGAAACTAAACATTCATACCAGTCAGCATCTTCAGCAGCCATGTATTGCGTCTCATGATCAGAATCATCTCCACCATGTTCTTCAATTGTAATAAGAGCCAAAGTCTCCTCATCATAGTCACTAGCGGACTCATACCCACTATCCTCAGTAGCAATCATCACACGCTTAGATGGGTATTCTCTCGCACAATGACCTCCACCCTTGCAACGACGACAAATAATATCATGTGTTTGCCCTGTTGATGCCATCGATGAAGAAGAGCTTTGTGCAGGTCCAGAAGGTGTGCTCTTGGCAGATAGTGGTGGTTGTGCCTGCTTTCTTGTATCACGGTTGGAGGTGGCAGCTAACGAAGGTGCCGGTGTAGCAAAACGTGTCGAAGTAGAAGATGCACGTGGTGCCCATGATGAAGGTCGACCTGCAGAAAAGTTAGTCCGCGCCAATGCTTGTCGATCCTGCACTTCACACGTTCAGCTTTGCAAGCAAGATGGAATAAACGAGTGTGTATCTTCCTTATACTCTAAAATAGTCTGAATCTCTTTATTTAATCCACCCATAAAACGTGCAAGCATAGCTTCGTTATCCTCAACAATACCACATCTAATCATACCAGTTTGCAATTCCTGATAATATTCCTCTACATAATTTTTTCCTTATCTTAAACGCTACATTTTTGAAGCAATTCACGTTGATAATATGGTGGAACCCAACGAGTACGCATAGCAGTTTTCAAAGCAGCCCAAGTAGCTGGAATAGGATATAATCTACAATGTTCAGACCACCAAACAGAAGCAAAGCTAGTGAATTAACAAACAGCCGCAGCAACACGTCTATCCTCAGGATATTGTAAGCATGTGAGGTGTTGTTTAGTTTCTAACTCCCAAGTAAGATAGACATCAGGAATGTATCGACCCTCAAATGGCGGAATATCCAATTTCAGTTTAGGAACATGGTCATAATCTCGTACCTGAGGTGGTGGTGCAGCCCTACCGTCGCGATGATATGCGTGAGGACGACCTGGTGGTGGTGGTGCTGGTGGTTGCACGTAGTTCTGATTTTGATCAAACTCATCCTCGTAATGGTCCTCCACCTCTGCAGTAGCAGTAGGAGCTACAGAAGCATCAACAGTAGGTACATCGGCACCAGAAGTTTGACCAGGCTCAAGGGGAACGCGTTGTGCTAGTCCCACTTGATTTGGAAGGCGGTGTTGTTGTTCTTATTGTAGAGGTGCGACAGGTGCAACGGGTGGTGGTTGTGGAAGACGTGCGAGCAATTCATTAAACTTGTGATCGAGCTTGGTTTCGAATGCCTTCTCAATGCCATCTATCTTCTCCATGGCCTCTTCAAATCTGTTTAGCACATCTTCCACCTGTCCACTCATCATTTGTTGAAACTTATCATGTGACTCTTTGTTCGCCATGTTCTCCCAGTTTGTCTCGTCGGCTTGTGATCCTGCCATGGTTAGCAGAAATAGAAACACACAAAAATATGATCCTACAAACTACTAGAAAGTAGCGGTGGTGGGCTGTCACAAATCCGTCAAACAAATCTCAAATTCTTACTAGTTCTTACCCAGCAGCAGGTGGTGATCGGCAACCGTTGTAGTCAAAACTCGCAAAGCTTGGATAGAACAATTGCCAGGGAGAGTCAAACGCACGACACAGATTTATGTGGAGCTGGGATGGCTTATAATATGGTAGCAAAAAGATCAGCGATAATCAATTCAGAGATGCAAAGGTGAATAAACGCTCAACGATGGTACTGTGTTGGTCCTAGGCTAGACCGTACTAGGGACGCGAGCCTAGAACACTAAAAAACCATGGCGCGGCACAAAAACAAGGGAAAAGCCCAGTATGGATTTTTTTTGCTTTTTTACACTCTCTTTTTTCGCGCACCTTTTTATTTATTTATTTTGCAAAAAATCACTCGAATGGCGAGTGTCTCAAAACTCTTCCCAGGTCAAGATAACAGGCTAGGCACAAAAAAATTTGACTATTTTTTTTTGGAAATCAGGGTAGCTATGATGAAAAAGCGCGACAAAGAATCACTATGATGGCGAGTGTCTCAAAACGCTCCTTGAGACCTAAAAATAGGATAGGGAAAAATATTTTCGGTGGCCGAATTTTTTTCCGAAAAACTGCCCGGGGGTCTCCAGACTCTTTTTTTTCGAAACCTACTCAGGCAAGGAAACACAAAACGAAAACTAGATGGATCTCGAAAACAAACCTAATATAAAAAGAACTCGGATCGGTGATGGATAGGCAGTGGTATATGTGGACTCGGACTGGTGATGGACAAGCGATAGTATATGTGGACTCAGATTGGTGGCGTGGTATATATGGACTCGGATTTGTGGCGGATATATGATGGTATTTGGCGGCGACGATGTGTCTGGTGTGGTGGTGGTATATGGCAGCGGATGATGAATCTGGTGTGGTGGTGGTATATGGCAGCGGATAATGAATCTGGTGTGGTGGTGGTATATGGCAGTGGATGATGAATCTAGTGCGGTGGTGGTATATGGCAGCGGATGATGATGGTGTGGCGGCGGCGGCGTGAATACCCGTGAACAGAACTCGAAACTCTAAAAGACTAGATGCTAAGACTAGAAACTAGACACGACGATGCAACCGCAAATTCAAAAAAGCAAATATAGAAAAGATTATGCAAAGGCTCAGATTGGTTCGGATATGAAGAACTAACCCTAACTTTTTTTGTGGCTTTTCGTAGACTGTAGGTATGAAGAACAGACTCGATCTAAACTACAAAAAACTGTAAAATCTCACCGAGCAACCTTGAAATCTGATACCACTTGATAGAGGCAAAGGTGTCCCGTCTTTCGATGAGATGATGGATACTGCTTTGGTGGAAGTACCTGTACAAGGAGATGGAGATTTCCATGATAGGAGCCAATGTCACGGAAGATGATGAGCAAACTATGGCACATTTCTTGAATGGACTCAATCATCCTATCAAGAAGATCGCCGACTTCCAACCATACTCGAACCTCATCGAGCTTGTGCGTCAAGCTACCAAGGCGGAACATCAAGTGCAAGATGACTTCAAATATGCCAAGTTCTCATCTAAGTCCTATGGTTTCTCCAACTCTCAAGCTTCAACGACTCCAACACCTCCTACCTCAACCAAGCCATCTACAAGCACCGGGGACAAGTCAACTTACAAGAAAACTTCGACCACCTCAAGTCGTCCTCCTACTACAAGCAACTTCAAGCCGAGAGCTTCATCATCCCCTACCCCAACAGATGAGACCATCAAGACAAGTTCCTTCAAATGCTTCACATGCGGCGGCCAAGGCCACAAGTCCTTCGAGTGTACAAACAAACCCACCATGATCTTCAACGTAGATGGTACATATGACTCCATGAGTGAAGGAGAAATGGAAGCCCTTGAGCAAGTGGCCAAGCACCGGCAAGTGAACGAAGATGAAGATGATCAAGTTTTTTGTGACGAACATCCAAGCCCCGCTCCCGTTGTCTCCAAGGTCTTGACTCTTCAACATCAACAAGATGAAGACCAAAGATGACATATCTTCCACACCACAGCCGGCATCAATGGAAGGTCCGTCAAGGTCATCATTGATGGAGGGAGTTGTCATAACTTGGCAAGTGAAGAACTATGTTCCAAGCTCCAAATGGTCAAGATGAAGCACCCACATCCCTACAAAGTTCAATGGCTTAGCGACTCCGGCACTATCCAAGTTGAGCATATGGTGCAAGTCTCCTTCAAGATCGGAGCTTATGAAGACACTTTGGAGTTTGATGTCGTTACGATGTCCGTTTGCCACCTTCTTCTTGGACGACCATGGCGATTTGATCGAGGTGTCATCAACAGTGGGTGAATGAATCACTATAGTTTCAAGATGAAAGGAAAGGAATATGTGCTACGACCAATGTCTCCAAGCCAAGTGATTGCGGACAAGCAAGCCACCCATCGTGGAGAGAATAGTGAGAGAGCGAACCACCAAAAAGAGAGTGAGCACCACAAGCCCAAATTGAGTGCCTCCACGATGAGCGACAAGAAAAACCTAGTCCTATTTGCCACCAAAAGTGAGATGAGATAAGTGTATGTGTAGCAATCCGACCTCGGACGGTCAAATCTCTATGCATAAGTGTCAACCCTGCATCGGTAATGCAGACACACACACTACTTGAAGGATTTATAACAGAGTGCAATCACACACTTATTACAATGAAATGTCTCAAAGAGAACTTATTACAATAATATGGCTTAAGGCAATCTAAAAACATAACTGCGGAAGCATCGAAGGTAAATGATTCCATCAACTCCAACGGCATAGCTGAGTGCACGACAACGACCTAGCGCACCTAACTCTTTGTGTGAAAAGTCTGCAACATAATACGTTGTAGCCCGAAACGGGTCAGCACATGGAATATGCTGGCAAAATAACACTATAGAAGAATGAACAAGATAAAGGCTAACACTACATGCATATATGGCTAGTGGAGGCACTATGGTTATTATGTTTTGCGAAAAGCCAATTTTTTACTACAACAAAGGAATATATTTTATTTAACTACCATGGTGGTTGATAAACATTGAGAAGGTTCCTCCAACTCAATCCCAATTAAACAGTTTTAATAACCCAACAAATTATTTTAGAGTGATGAGATCATATCAATAATTCAAGTACCAGATACTCAAGCTGTCCATAACCGGGGACACGGCTAATCATGATTAGTTTGTACACTCTGCAGAGGTTTGCGCACTTTTCCCCACAAGACTCGATCTCCTCCGTTATGTTTCTCGCACTGCATGATGTTTGAGAAACGAATGACCGAGACACAGTCTTTCCGAAGAGGTCCCCTTAACCGATAGATAGGCCGGTACACCTACAATCCCCTACATCTGCTAGCCTATCATAGAAAGGTTTCCCACAACTTACTCAACTATGCCAGAGCCCATAATGGCTTGTGGCTGCACACGGAAGTTTCTAGCATGAATAATCTTATGATCCCTTTGAGCCTGGCTGGCACTCCATAGGATGATCACACGGGTACTCCGGGATATCCCAGGACAGCGCTGGATTGCTCCAGGTGCCCAGACAACCAATGGGTGCTCCAGGGTGCCTCAACCAATCCACCCAAATGTGTATTTAAGTAGCCACCTTAAGTTAACCATTAATTAACAACTCTCACATCTGTCATGGATACACTCAACCAATCCACGTCTACGAGCATAGCATAGCAATATAAGCATAACGTAGAAGTAACTCCCAGGGTTTTGATATAAAGGGCAATAGGTTCTACCTCATCAACTACTTCCCAAAACCCACATGTTAAAGAGATCCTACTCATGCAATGTTTGAGGATTGGACTAATGCATAAAAACTGGGTAATAAAGGGATATGATCAAAGTGTTACTTGCCTTGTTGACGATCTGCAAACCCTAGAGACTCGTAGTAGCACGCTTCGCACTCCGGAAATTCTATCGCAAACAAACAATAGCACACATAAGCACTCAAACATAGATGGAAGGGTAAAGCTCAAATAAGAAAAGATGCCAACTGAAAGTTGAACTGAAGAGCTTCGATTTGCAAAAAAAATCATTTGAATCGGAGCTATGAAACTCAAACTACGATCAAAAGAAGTTTGAATTCAAATCTGCTTGAAACCAAATTTGAAATTGTCAACATCATGTTCAAGTTATTTAACAGGAAAGAGGGGTTCGAGACAAAGATTTTGGCGTTGGTTTAACTGGATTTGGACGAACGGTTGAAAAGTTGCGAGGGTTTGAAGATCAGGGGCTAATCTGTGATAAAAATAATCGCGGATAGGTCCCTGGCCGAAAAAAATAGAAAAAGAGAAATCTGTCAGACGAACGTCCGCTAACAGAGATAAACAATCGAATTCGTTCGCTATTAGACCTAAACGAACGAACGTTCGCAAAATACATCTAAACCGAAAGAAAACCGAGAAAAACCGATCTTAAAAAACCTAAATAGATCTAGGGTTTACCGAAGTAAACCGACGAAAACCGGACAAAACCGGTCGGCGGCGGCGCCGGATCCGAACGGCGGCGACAGCAGCAGGCGGCGATGGCGTCGACGCAGGGCTTCGGGCGTCGGCGGCGGCTAGCGCGGGCGGCGACTGCGGGCTTGCGGCGGCGGGGCGAAGTGAGGAGGCGAGGGGGCTCCGGCGGCGGCTTATAAAGGGGGTGGGGCGGCGGCTGGCTTGGGGAGGGGGTCGGCCTAGGGAAGAGTCCGGCTCGGATTCCCCTCGGCGTCCGTGCGCGGCACGGCAGCGGGGAAGGCGGCGGTGTGCGGGAGTGGGCCGGCTGGGCTTCGGCACAGTCGGTCCGATTTTTTTAAATAAATTCCGTCGAAGAAAAATCCTAATAAAATATTTAAAAAATCTAAAAATGCCAAAAACAATTTTCACCGTCTAAGTAAAATATTTAGAACAAAGTGAACATTTTTCTAGCCTATGAATGCAATTTTGAAAAATGCATATATTTTTTTCTAATTCAAATAAAACCTCGAATAAAATCCAAATAAAATATTTATTTGATTATAAAAAATTTCCTTCATTATTTCTCTCTTTTTGAAGAAGTCATATTATCTTCTCTCTTTTATTTTGATATTTGAAATATTCGGAGAGAAAAATATTAAAACCAAAATGATCCTCTTTTCAAATTTGAGAAAATTCAAATATGAAAATCATGAAATCCCCAACTCTCTCCGTGGGTACTTGAGTTGCTTAAGATTTCTAGGATCACTACCGAAATGCAAATAAAATATGATATGCATATGATGACCTATCTATAACATCCAAATTGAAAATTTGGGATGTTACAAACCTACCCCCCTTAAGATGAATCTCGCCCTCGAGATTCGGGTTGGCTAGCAAATAGGTGAGGGTGGTCTTTCCGTAGGTCTTCCTCTCATTCCCATGTGGCTTCATCCTCAGTATGGTGGCCCCATTGAACTTTGCAAAACTTGATAACCTTGCTGCGCGTAACTCGGCTGGCAAACTCGAGAATCTTGACAGGTTTCTCCTCATAGGTTAGGTCATTGTCCAACTGAATTGCTTCCAGGGGCACTGTATCTCTCAGAGGAATATCGGCCATCTCTACATGGCACTTCTTCAATTGGGAAACGTGAAACACATCATGAACTCCTGACAATCCTTCAGGTAACTCCAACTCGTAGGCTACTTCTCCCATACGTTCCAAAACTCGGTATGGTCCTACAAATCTCGGGGCTAACTTTCCTTTAACTCCAAATTGTTTCACTCCTCAGGTGACACCCGAAGATATGCTCTGTCTCCGATTTCATAGACTACCTCCTTGCGTTTTGAGTCTGCGTAACTCTTTTGCCTGGACTGAGCTACCTTCAGTCTATCTCGAATCAACTTAACCTTTTCTTCAGACTCTTTGATCAAATCTGGTCCAAACAACTGACGGTCTCCAACTTCATCCCACATCAACGGTGTCCTGCACCTTCTCCCATACAAAGCTTCAAAAGGAGCCATCTTCAAACTGGCTTGGTAACTATTGTTGTATGAGAACTCGGCGTAAGGCAAATTATCATCCCAACTAGATCCATAATCTAGCGCACAAGCTCTCTACATGTCCTCCAGAATCTGGTTGACTCTCTCGGTCTGTCCATCTGTCCACGGATGAAAGGCTGTACTGAACTCAAGCCTGGTACCCAAAGTCTGGTGCAACTGATTCCAAAACTTCGAAGTAAACTGAGTCCCTCTATCAGATACGATGGTCCTCGGAACTCTATGCAGACATACGATCCTGGTCATATATATCTTGGCCAACTTCGCACTCATATAGGTGGTTTTCACTGGGGTAAAGTGAGCTACTTTGGTCAAACGATCCACTACTACCCAGATATAATCATACCCTGATCGGGTCCTGGGTAATCCGATGATGAAATCCATGCCAAGTTTCTCCCACATCCATTCATGTATCGGCATAGGCTGCAGTAATCCTGCTGGCTTCTGATGTTCCGCCTTCACTCTCTGATCTACATCACATACGGCTACATACTCGGCAATATCCTTCTTCATACCAGTCCACCAGAAACGCTCCTTCAAATCCAAATACATCTTGGTGTTTCCGAGGTGTATCGAGTATGGCGAGTCATGAGCTTCCTGAAGTATCAACTTCCTGATCTCCGCATTATTGGGTACATAAACACGGTCCTCAAACCATAAAGATTCATGCTCATCCTCACGAAAACCTTTGGCTTTTCCTTTGCTCATATTCTCCTTTATCTCAGCAACTTCCTTGTCATCCTTCTGAGCTTCTCGAATCCTTCCCAATAATGTTGACTGAACCTCCATTGCTACAACAAAACCTCTAGGGACTATCTCCAAACGAAGCTCCCTGAGATCTTCGGCCAACTCCTTTGGTAATCCTCCACTTACGAGGGTATTGACATAACTCTTTCGGCTCAAAGCGTCTGCTACGACATTGGCCTTTCCTGGATGATAGTGTAGCTTCATATCATAATCCTTTATAAGCTCCAACCATCTCCTCTGCCTGAGGTTCAGCTCCTTCTGCATGAAAATGTACTTCAAACTCTTGTGATCCGTGTACACATCACAACGGTTTCCAATAAGAAAATGTCTCCAGGTCTTGAGCGCATGCACTACGGCTGCTAACTCAAAATCATGTGTGGCATAATTCAATTCATGCGGTCGAAGCTGACATGAGGCATATGAAACAACTCTTCCGTCTTGCATAAGTACACCTCCAAGTCCTAAGCGAGAGGCATCGCAATACACTTGGAAATCCTTGCGTATATCCGGCAGAATCAGCACTGGGGCTGTAACCAAACGTTTCTTCAACTCCTGAAAACTTGCCTCACATTCTTCTGTCCATTTAAAATTAGTGTCCTTCTTCAACAACTCAGTCATGGGCTTCGCAATCTTGGAAAAATTCGCAATGAATCTCCGGTAATATCCCGCGAGTCCTAGAAAACTGCGGATCTCTCCGACTGAGATGGGTGCCAACCACTCAGTGACTGACTGAACCTTGGTACGGTCTACTGCTATACCTTCTCCTGATATAACATGTCCAAGAAATCCAACTTCCTTCAACCAAAACTCACACTTGCTGAACTTGGCATATAACTGATGTTCCCTGGGCTTCTTGAGAACTAAGCGCGAATGCTCCATGTGCTCCTCTTCATTCTTTGAGTATACCAAAATATCATCAATGAGTACCACAACAATCTTATCAAAGAACTCCATGAACACCTTATTCATCATACTCATGAAATAGGCAGGGGCATTGGTCAATCCAAATGACATAACTGTATACACATATAGCCCGTACCTTGTGGTAAAAGTTGTCTTAGATATATCCTATTCTCGGATCTTCAGCTGGTGGTACCCTGATCGCAGATCTATCTTGGAAAATACTTTAGCTCCTTGCAGCTGGTCAAACAAATCATTGATCATCGGTAGGGGGTACTTATTCTTGATCGTCACTTCATTTAATGCTCGATAATCAACAACCATTCTCAAAGATCCATCCTTCTTCTCAACTAAGAGCACTAGGCTCCCCACGGTGACGAACTTGGTCGAATGTAACCTTTCTCCAATAACTCTTTAATTTTCTTCTTAATTTCCTCTAGATCATTTACGGGCATCCGGTATGGCCTCTTCGATATTGGTCCGGTGCCTGGAAACAGCTCTATGAAAAATTCTATGTCTCGATCCGGTGGCATGCCTGGTAATTCTTCTAGAAATACATCCGAGTAATCCCTCACTACAGGCACTTCCTCCTGAACAACTCCTGAGAGGGAATTTACTTGGGTCCTCCTTGGCGCATGCCTGGATACATACTTAATCATTTTTCCCTCCGGGGTGGTGAGCAGAATTGACTTATTGGCGCAATCGATATTTCCCCCATACATTTATAGCCAATCCATGCCTAGTATCACATCCAATCCTTGTGACTCCAGAATTATTAGGTCTGAGGGGAAAATATGCCTACCTATGGTCAATGGCATCTGAAAACATCCTTTGCTTGCCATATACTCCGCTCCTGGCGAGCTTACTAACATAGGTGTCTTTAGAACTTTAGTAGGCAACTTGTACTTATCCACAAATCCCCTCAAAATGTATGAATGCGATGCACCAGTATCAAAAAGAACGATTGCAGTAAATGACTTAACCAAAAACTTACCTATAACTGCATCTGGCTGTTCTTCAACCTCCTCCACGTTAACATGGTTCACCTGCCCCTATTGAAAGGGTTGGGCTTCTTCCCAGAGCTTCCATTGCCATTTCCATTCTCTGCTTGAGAACACTCGGTGGCGTAGTGTCCAGTCTTCCCGCACTTGAAACAAGTTATGTGACTTAGATCCTTCTTGGCGGGTGTTGCTGGGTTAGAACGGTTCTGGCTGCTGCTTCCTCCATTCCCATTCCCATTCTTGGGGCCATTGTGATTATGCGAACTTCCTCCATTGTGAGTGTGGCCTCCATGGTTGTGGTGGTTGTGTCCTCCCGAGTTTGGGGTAAAACGGGGTCTCTGCTGAGCTCCTGAATTGTACTTCCCTTGCCCATATTTCCTTTTGCGGCTCTCCATCTACTGCTGCTTCCCATCAACCATAAGGGCCCTGTCTATCAACTCCTGGTAGTTAGCAAATGTTGCCACCATCAACTGCATGCTCAGCTCATCATTCAGCCCTTCCATAAACTTCTCCTGCTTCGCGGCATCTGTGGCCACATCATCCGGGGCATAACGAGCTAACTTACTGAACTCATCCACGTACTACCCCACAGTATGATTTCCCTGGCGTAAGTTGTGAAACTCTCGCTTCTTCATGCTCATAGCTCCAGTTGAGACATGTGTAGTGCAAAAAGCTTGCTGAAACTAATCCCAGGTGACATTGGCTATAGGGAAAGTGGCTATGTAATTCTTCCACCATGAGGCTGCGGGTCCATCCAGTTGGTGTGTGGCAAAACGCACCTTCTCAGCATTTGTACAACCTACAGTGGTCAACTCCCTTCCAATCCTGTGTAGCCAGTAATCAGCAACAATCCGCTCGGTGCTACTGGAAAACACTGGCGGATTCAACCTCAGAAAACGGGCTAAGTTATCACTGGAGGTGGTGGCGGTGGGTTGTTGTTGTTGTTGTTTTTTCCTTGGTTCTGGACTAGCCGCTACATCAAGGCATTCTCCTGTTGGATCAACTGAGTGAGCTCCGATGGGAAGACAAATCCGGGGTCACGTCTCGGAGGCATCTGATGGGTTCACAGGGTAGAGATTAGAATAGAATGAGGTCTAAGGAGAAAACACACGGTAGATGGGTTCAGAGTCAGAAATGAGTAGAGAAGAGTGACCTATGGCTTATCTTACTGGTCGTGTCCTACAATCAGCGTGTGCTCTGATACCATCTTGTAGCGATCCGACCTTAGACGGCCAAATCTTTGTGCATAAGTGTCAACCCTGGATCGGTAATGCTGACACACACAGTACTTGAAGGATTCATAACAGAGTGCAATCACACACTTATTACAACGAAATGTCTCAAAGAGAACTTATTACAATAATATGGCTTAAGGCCATCTAAAAACATAACTGCGGAAGCATCGAAGGTAAATGAGTCCATCAACTCCAACGGCATAGCTGAGTTGACGACAACGACCAAGCGCACCTTACTCTTCGTCTGTGAAGTCTGTAACATAATACGTTGTAGCCCAAAACGGGTGAGCACATGGAATATGCTGGCAAAATAACACTATAGAGCAATGAACAAGATAAAGGCTAACACTACATGCATATATAGCTGGTGGAGGCTCTATAGTTATTATGTTTTTGCGAAAAGCCAATTTTTCCCTACAAAAAAGGAATATATTTTATTTAACTATCATGGTGGTTGATAAACATTGAGAAGGTTCCTCCAACACAATCCCAATTAAACAGTATTAATAACTTAACAAATTATTTTAGAATGATGAGATCAAATCAATAATTCAAGTACCAGATACTCAAGCTGTCCATAACCGGGGACACGGCTAATCATGATTAGTTTGTACACTCTGCAGAGGTTTGCGCACTTTTCCCCACAAGACTCGATCTCCTCCATTGTATTTCTCGCACTGCATGATGTTTGAGAAACAGATGACCGAGACACAGTCTTTCCGAAGAGGTCCCCTTAACCGATAGATAGGCTGGTACACCTACAATCCCCTACATCTGCTAGCCTGTCATGGAAAGGTTTCCCACAACTTACTCAACCATGACAGAGCCCATAATGGCTTGTGGCTGCACACGGAAGTTTCTAGCATGAATAATCTTATGATCCCTTTGAGCCTGGGTGGCACTCTATAGGATAATCACATGCGTACTCCGGGATATCCCAGGACAGTGCTGGATTGCTCCAGGTGCCCAGACAACCACTGGGTGCTCCAGGCTGCCTCAACCAATCCACCTAGATGTGTATTTAAGTAGCCACCTTAAGTTAACCATTAATTAACAACTCTCACATCTGTCATGGATACACTCAACCAATCCACGTCTACGAGCATAGCATAGCAATATAAGCATAACGTAGAAGTAACTCCCAGGGTTTTGATATAAAGGGCAATAGGTTCTACCTCATCAACTACTTCCCAAAACCCACATGTTAAAGAGATCCTACTCATGCAATGTTTGAGGATTGGACTAATGCATAAAAACTGGGTAATAAAGGGATATGATCAAAGTGTTACTTGCCTTGCTGACGATCTGCAAACCCTAGAGACTCGTAGTAGCACGCTTCGCACTCCAGAAATTCTATCGCAAACAAACAATAGCACACATAAGCACTCAAACATAGATGCAAGGGTAAAACTCAAATAAGAAAAGATCCCAACTGAAAGTTCAACTGAAGAGCTTCGATTTGCAAAAAAAATCTTTCGAATCGGAGGTACGAAACTCAAACTACGATCAAAAGAAGTTCAAATTCAAATCTTCTTGAAACCAAATTTTATATTGTCAAAATCATGTTCAAGTTTTTTAACAGGAAAGAGGGGTTCGAGACGAAGATTTTGGCGTTGGTTTCACTGGATTTGGACGAACGGTTGAAAAGTTGCGAGGGTTTGAAGATCAGGGGCTAATCTGCGATAAAAGTAATCGTGGATAGGTCCCTGGCTGAAGAAAACAGAAAAAGAAAATCTATCGGACGAACGTCCGCTAACAGAGACAAACAATCGAATTCGTTCGTTATTAGACCTAAACCGAAAGAAAACCGATCTAAAAAAACCTAAATAGATCTAGGGTTTACCGAAGTAAACCGACGAAACCGGACAAAACCGGTCAGCGGCGACAGTGGGCGGCGGCGGCGTCGGAACGGGGCTTCGGGCGGTGGCGGCGCGCAGCGCGAGCGGCGGCTAGCACGGGCGGCGGCTGCGGGCTTGCGGCGGCGGGGCGAAGTGGGGAGGCGAGGGGGCTCCGGCGGCTTATAAAGGGGGCGGGGCGGCGGCTTGCTTGGGAAGGGGCCGGCCCGGGATAGAGTCCGGCTCGGACTCCCCTCGGTGTCCGTGCGCGGCACGGCAGCAGGGAAGAAGGCGGCGCGCGGGAGTGGGCCGGCTGGGCTTCGGCCCAGTCAGTCCGGATTTTTTTTAAAATAAATTCCGCCAAAGAAAAATCCTAATAAAATATTAAAAAAATTCTAAAAATGCCAAAAACAATTTTCAACGTCTGAATAAAATATTTAGAACAAAGTGACCATTTTTCTTGCCTAAGAATGCAATTTTGAAAAATGCATATTTTTTCTAATTCAAATAAAACCTCGAATAAAATCCAAATAAAATATTTATTTGATTTTAAAAAAATCCCTCCAGTATTTCTCTCTTTTTGAAGAAGTCATATTATCTTCTCTCTTTTATTTTGATATTTGAAATATTCGGAGAGAAAAATATTAAAATCAAAATGATCCTCTTTTCAAATTTGAGAAAATTCAAATATGCAAATCATAAAATCCCCAACTCTCTCTGTGGGTCCTTGAGGTTCTTAAGATTTCTAGGATCACTACCAAAATGCAAATAAAATATGATATGCATATGATGACCTATGTATAACATCCAAATTGAAAATTTGGGATGTTACAGTATAAGAACCCATCAAGTGTCATGCACTATGTCCTTTTGTGCAAGGACGAGGCACCAAAAGCTAACACCTCTCACAATCTACCTTTAGTGTTATCTTCTCAATTGCAGGAAACCCAAGATGTATTCCCCGACGAGCTACCTCTGGGTCTAGCTCCACTACGAGGCATCGAGCACCGAATCGACCTCATCCCCGGAGCACCCCTTCCTAATAAGGTCCCTACCACGTCAACCCCGAGGAAACAAAGGAGATCCAACGGCAAGTACAACAACTCATCGACAATGGCCATGTACGAGAAAGTTTGAGCCCTTGTGTCGTCCCGGTAGTCCTTGTTCCCAAGAAAGATGGTACATTTCGCATGTGTTCCGATTGTCGTGCTATCAATGCTATTACCGTGCGTTATCGCTACCCCATTGCACGGCGAGATGATATGCTAGACGAACTTAGCAGAGCCATAATTTTCTCTAAAATTGATCTTAAAAGTGACTACTATCAAATACGCATCCAAGAAGGTGATGAATGGAAAACTTCATTTAAGACCAAATTTGGCTTATATGAATGGCTAGTTATGCCAATGGGTTTATCCGAAGCACCCGGTACTTTCATGCAAGTCATGCATTCTGTTCTTCGACCCTATATTGGCGTATTTGTTGTGGTCTACTTTGACGATATTCTTGTCTTTAGCAAATCCCTCAAAGATCATGTCACCCATATTAGAACCGTGTTGCAAACCCTTAGGAAAGATCGCCTTTATGCTAATATGGACAAATGCCTTTTTTGTTTGGGGACCATCCCAAGATACCGCATTTAATGAACTTATGAATTTGCTTACCCATGCCCCCGTGCTTGCATTAGCCAACTTTTACAAACCCTTTGAAATTCATTGCGATGTTAGCGGTAATGGCATAGGAGGTGTGTTAATGCAAGAGAAGTGCCCTATTGCTTACTTTAGTGAGAAACTCTCCGGAGCGCAACTCAGTTATCCCATCTATGACAAAGAGCTATATGTTTTAGTGCGAGTTTTGCGTGAATGGGAAAATTATCTTCGCCCTCATGAATTTATCGTTCACACCGATCTTGAAACGCTTAAGTATCTTAAGGGTCAAACTAAGTTGAACAAACGTCATGCTAAATGGAGTGAGTTCATAGAGTCATTTCCTTATGTCATCAAATACATAAAATGTAAGGAAAATGTTGTGGCGGATGCACTTTCACGCATATGCATGCTTGTTACTAAACTTGAATTGAATGTCATTGGCTTTGAGCACATAAAAGACTTGTGTGCGCATGATCCCACTTTTGCTATTCCTTATACCAAGTGTTTGACGCATACATCTTGGGAACGCTATTACATCAAAGATGATTATCTTATGAGAGCTAACAAACTATGTATTCCCGAGTCTTCTCTTCGTTTGTTACTTTTGCAAGAATCTCATGGAGGAGGACTAATGGGACATTTTGGACGCGACAAGAAATTTGCTACGCTCTCTAAGAACTATTTTCGGCCCAAGATGTTCTGCGAAGTCTCACGCTTCACCAACCGATGTCCGACATGTCACAAAGCTAAGTTCAAATCTCAATCTCATGGTCTTTATACACCCCTTCCAATTCCATATCACCCATGGGAAGATATTAGCATGGATTTTGTGCTTGGTTTGCCTAGGACTAGAAATGGAAAGAATTCCGTGTTTGTTGTTGTGGACTGATTCTCTAAACTGGCTCATTCCATTCCTTACAACAAGATAAACGATGCTTCACATGTTCCAATCTTTTTTGTAGGGAAATCTTGCGCCTACATGGAGTCCCAAAAAGATTGTCTCGGACCGCCACGTCAAGTTCTTGAGTTACTTTTGGAAGACCTTATGCGCCAAGCTCGGAATCAAGCCCTTGTTCTCTTCGTCATACCACCCACAAACCGACAGCCAAACGGAGGTGATGAACCGAATGCTCTCCACCCTACTACACGTGTTGATCAAGAAGAACATCAAGGAGTGGGAAGAGTGCCTACCCATCGCCGAGTACGCCTACAACTGTGCAAGACATTCAACTACCGGCAAGTCCCCTTTCGAGGTCGTCTACGGCTTCAACCCGTTGGCCCCATTGGACATTCTACCTCTTCCACTACAAGAGCGCATCAACATCGACGTAAGTGCATGAGTGAACTATCTCAAGAAGGTGCATGAAGATACAAGGAACACCATCGAACGCTAAGTACAACGCCTCGCGACCAAGCTCAACATCAACAAGCAACCCGTGATATTCAATATTGGAGATCTTGTGTGGCTACACCTTTGCAAGGAACGCTTCCCCAACGAACGCAAGTCCAAACTTCTACCACAAGCCGATGGACCTTTCAAGGTGCTAGCACGCTACAATAACAACGCCTACAAGATCGACATTCCACGCGACAAGTACAATGTGAGTGATATCTTCAATGTCAACGATCTTTCTCCCTACCATGGTGATGAAGATTTCGATCCGAGGTCAGATCTTCCCCAAGGTGGGGGAGATGATGCGGAGCATCCCAAGGTCATACCCATGGACATATCATTGTCTCACCAAGTGCCTAGTGGACCTATGACACGAGCACGTGCAAGAGCTCTCAACATCGAGGTGACATCTCTCCTCTCACAATTCCACTTTGATGCACATGAGACTTGGCTACTACCTCAAACGGAGACATTATGCATACTCAGGTACCAAGGAGTTAGCCATGGAGAAGCTAAGGAGAAAGGAGGATCGGAAGCAGAAGACATGCGTGAAGACGGAGAAGAAATCAGCCAAGTCCGAGGCTGGCTGGACAATCTGGACGAGGTCCCACACGATCCGGACAGAGCCCGGACGATCCGGACTCCAGTCCGGACGGTCCGGCAAATCCACCCGAGACCACCCAAAGCTGTACCCCGAAGCCGGACCATCCGAACGTGTCCCGGATCCCAGCCAGACGTCCGGACCCCCCTCCGGACATCTGGGCCGCCGCCGCCTGCCTCTTCGCCTTGTCCGGACCACCTCCCGGATCATCCGGGTCCCTGAAGCGCGGATCATCCGGCTACCCATCCGGATCATCCGAACCCCCACCTGCTTGTGCGTGTTGGGCCGAAGCCCATGTACCCCTTCGTCCCCTTTGCCTATAAAAGCGACTCCTCCTTCACTTTTCTAGGGTTAGCAAAGGTTTAGCTCATTTAGGTGATAGAGGTTTGCTCATCCACTTGGTTACTTCTCCATCGGAGTTCACGACCTCTTCAGAGAAGATCCCCCAAGCGGATTCAAGACCCCTCATGGGAAGACCCCCTCAAGGCCTCCTTACGGAGATGAACTAGCTACTTGTATCGTCCTTAGTTGATCGTGGATCGTGTATCTCTTTGTGTTTCGAGAATCTAGCACATGTGTAATTGAATCTTGTTGGTTTGAGTGATTCTCTCATGTTTTCCCCTCGTGTTCTTTGTGTTCTCTGTAGGATTCGCTCCAATCATGAAAGATCGGCCACCTAGGGTTCTACCCTACATCAGGAGAGATGTCACCTCTATTTCGAGAGCTTTTGCACGTGCATTAGTCATAGGTCCACTAGGCACTTGGTGAGACGATGATAGGTCCATGGGGATGACCTTGGGATGCTCCGCATCATCTCCCCCTGGTAAAGATCCGATGTCGGATTGAAATCTTCATCACCATGGTAGGGCGAGAGATCCTTCAAGTTGAACATATCACTCACGTTTTACTTATCGCGTGGGGTGTCAATCTTGTAGGCGTTGTTGCTGTAGTGTTCGAGCACCTTGCAGGGTCCATCGGCTCGAGGTAGATGCTTGGACTTGCATTCATTGGGGAAGCGTTCCTTGCGAAGGTGTAGCCACACAAGATCTCTAATGTGTAATATCATGGGTTGCTTGTTGATGTTGAGGTTGGTCGCGAGGCGTTGTACTTGGCGCTCGATGGTGTGCCTTGTATCTTCATGCACCTTCTTGAGATAGCTCGCTCTAGCGCCCGTGTCCATGTTGATGCACTCTTGTAGTGGCAGAGTGATGCGGAGCATCCCAAGGTCATCCCCATGGACCTATCATCGTCTCACCAAGTGCCTAGTTGACCCATGACACGAACACATGCAAGAGCTCTCAAAACCGAGGTGACATCTCTCCTCTCAAAATTCCACTTCGATGCACACATGAGACATGGCTACTACCTCAAACGGAGGCATTATGCACTCAGGTACCAAGGAGTTAGCCATGGAGAAGCTAAGGAGCAAGGAGGATCAGAGAAGGAAGACATGCGCGCAGACGGAGAAGAAAATGGCCAAGTCTGCACTTGCCTGGACGATCCAGACCTATGTACGGACGATCCGGTCCCAGCATGGACGATCCAGACCCCGGCCCGGACAATCCGGATAAGTGGCACACAAGACCAGCAAGCCTCCCCGCGAAGTCGGATGGTCCGGACCCATGCCCGGATCATCCAGAACCACCCGGACGTCCGGATCATCTCCCGGTCACCCGGATCCCCCTCGTCAGCTGCGACACATCCGGATAATCCGAACGGCCGCCCGGATCATCCGGACCCCTAACACCCGGATCATCCGGGCCACCATCTGGATCATCCGAACCACCACATGCGTGTGCGTTTTGGCCCAAAGCACATGTACCCCTTCGTCCCCTTTGCCTATATAAACTCCTCCTCCTTCACTTTTCTAGGGTTAGCAAAGGTTTAGCTCATTTAGGTGATAGAGCTTTGCTCATCCACTTGGTTACTTCTCCATTGGAGTCCACGGCCTCTTTAGAGAAGATCTCCCCAAGCAGATTCAAGACCCCTCATGGGAAGACCCTCAAGACCTCCTCAAGGAGATGAACTATCTACTTGTATCGTCCTTGGTTGATAGTGGATCGTGTATCTCTTTGTGTTTAGAGGATCTAGCACATGTGTAATCGAATCTTGTTGGTTTGAGTGATTCTCTCATGTTTCCCCTCGTGTTTCCCCCTCGTGTTCGTCATGTTCTTCATGGGATTCGCTCCAATCGTCAAAGATCGGCCACCTAGGGTTCTACCCTACATCATCTTGGATCAGAGCAAGGTTGATCACGAATTTGGAGCCCCTACCCCTTTGTTTTCTAGCCTAGTTTTGTTGATTTTGTCCCAATTTTGAAAATTACCCACCAAAAATAGCCCCAATTTTTTTTGTGATTTGTTGCTATGGTGAAGTTTTGTTGATTTTGATCCGTGAATTTGTTGTGTTGCAAGTGGATCTAACCTTTCCCCACCATCTCCACCTCAAAATCCATCCGAAATCCACGAAATCCTCGAATTTGTTCCCGTTTTCAAGTTCATCCCGACCCATCCCCGTGCGCAGTTGACCTGCCCGGATCATCGGGACCTAGACCCGGATCATCCGGACCTGCCCGGATCATCCAGCTCCTGGCCTGGATCATCCGGCTATCTCTGCCGAAACTGCATTTTCCGCAGTTTTTGTCCGCCGCCGCCTACGCCTCCGCATACCCACTCCGACCACCACCTCCTAACTTCGGCAAACCCCTGACATGTTCCAACCATACCACCGCTCCCCACTACCACCGTTTGACATTTGGTTTTGAGAATTTGAGTTGTGGTTCACCATTTCCTAGGGTGTTTCGGCTAACTAGGAACGGTTCGACATCGACATCACCGCCGCTCATCTACGACACAGACGTCATCGACAACAACCGCTCAACAATTCTGACACCATCAACCGTAAGCAAGGACGGTAACCTCGACGACACTTCGTGTACTCCTTGCCATTACATTGATAACCACATAGCCCATTTTGCGTACCTTTCCTATCGAGACTAGCCATTTGAGTATTGCCGGCAACGTTACTTGTGCACATTAGTGATCATTGCATATATCATAATCTTGGTATCATCCCTCGTGTCACAAGGTTGTCATAGCATATACTAAATTGCTAGCTTGGTTCATGAAGTTTTGCATAAGTGGCCAAGCAAAGAGCTCAAAAGAGAAAGAGCCAAACAAGCTTTTAAGCAAAAGAGAAAGATAAGCAAAGAGCTTTTAAGCAAGAACCATAGCATCATACTACATTAAGATTGTCATACTCGATCATCTTGGATCATATCATCGGAACAACATACATATAGCATACTTGGGATAGAAGTCGTTGCATTTTTGCTTAGTAGGTTGTGCACAAGTTTCGTATCCGCCTATTGTGCAATCGTGCTAGCGTCTCTCTAGAGTTGTGCAACAAGAGCATTTTCCGTGGAGTCCACATTTTGAGCTCATTTTTGGTTTGCACAACCCCATCTATCTATTTGCGTGTGCGTTTTCATGTACCAATACTTGCTATTGGTCTACTTGTTGCATTTGTGAATTTGTGAATCCTTTTCAACATTATTGAGTCTTATTAACAATTGCATCAAATTTTGTGCCACCATCCTCACCAAGCTCCACCATAAGCTTTTACTTGTGTACGTGTGAGAACCGACAAGAATTGGTACCTATTGTTCTATTTCCTTGTTACACTATTGAGTGATCATTGATCCATCTTCAACTTCGGTCAAGGTACATTTGGTATAATTCTTCTCTTTCTCCCACTCACATATTTGCTTGGTATGATGGATATGCCAAGTTCTTCTACCAACCCACTTTTCCTTGAGCAAGACGACGACCCGAACAACAACGTCACCAAGATCCACCTATTTGGCACACACAATGAGCTTTGCATCAAGAACAACAAGCAATGAGCGACCGCATCGACAATATCGCCACCGACTTACGCCTCTCCGAGCAACGTACAAGAGACTACTTCAACAACAAGCTCGACGAACAAAAACAAGAGAGCAACGCAAGAATGGACGAGATTCGTGCCTTGTGGTCAACCGCTCGTCTACCTCTTCATCCTACTCAAGACGGAGCCGCTCGAGTAGACACTCCGACGACACCATCTCCGGCTCAAGTACTCCGACGTCAAACACTCATCGATGAGCCGCGGGCCAAGACCGCCAAGAAAACTGCAATGCTCTACACGACAATCCTACACAAGAGCAATTCGACGAGCAAGCACATCGGCATCGCCAACACCAAGCTACCCTTGCGCAAGCACAAGAACGACAACGTCTACGTCAACAAGAGGAAGAGAGAGCGCGCCAACATCAAGAGGAGCAACATGCCGAGGCGCAACGTCAAGAACAACTACGGCGAGAATCTCAAGCAATTGAGGCGCGACATGCCCTCCACGACACAAGTCGCGCCGTTGCCGCACGCAACCGCCATAGACGCGAGCAAGAAGAAGCACTTTGTGAAGAAGTTCAAGAGCGGAACTATCAAGCTCGAGTGCATCGTCAAGTTCCCGAAGCTCCTCGACAAGAACCCCAAGTTCGCCAAGAGAAAAATGAAGTTGACAACCCTCCACGCCAAGATCAACATGAGGTTAACAATCCTCCACGTCAAGGGTGTCATCATCCCCGACCCCAACACAATGAGGAGCGACGCTATGGCAAGCTCAAGTTCACCATGCCCAAGTTTACCGGAAGCAATGATCTCGAAGAGTACCTTTCATGGGCATTGAAGGTCGACAAGATCTTTCATTTGCACAACTGAGGAAGAGAAGAAGATTGCCATGGCATCCCTTGAGTTCCAAGACTATGTGCTCATTTGGTGGCAGTAAGTCATTGAGCGCCGTGAGGCAAGAGGTGAACCACCCATCACAATTTGGGCGCAAAAGAAAGATGTCATGAGAGCATGTTTTGTGCCAACCTACTACAACCGAGACCTCTACAAGAAACTCCAACTCCTCAAGCAAGGACCAAAGAGTGTTGAAGAGTACTACAAGGAAATGGAGATTGCCATGATAAGAGCCAATGTCACGAAAGATGACGAGCAAACTATGACATGTTTCTTGAATGGACTCAATCATCCTATCAAGAAGATCGCCGACTTCCAACCTTACTCCAACCTCATCGAGCTAGTGCATCAAGCTACAAGACAGAACGTCAAGTGCAAGATGACTTCAAGTATGCAAAGTACTCTTCCAAGAGCTATGGCTTCTCCAACACCCAAGCTTCAACGACTCCAGCACCTTCTACCTCAACCAAGCCTACTACAAGCAACGGCGACAAGTCAAGTTACAAGAAAACTTCGACAACCTCAAGTCGTCCTCCTACTACAAGCAACTTCAAGCTGAGAGCTTCATCATTATCTACTCCTACCGATGAGACCATCAAGACAAGTTCCTTCAAACGCTTCACATGCGGCGGCCGAGGCCACAAGTCCTTTGAGTGTACCAACAAGCGCACCATGATCCTCAACCTATGGCTCTATGAGTGAAGAGGAAATGGAAGCCCTTGAGCAAGTGGCCATGCACCGGCAAGTGAACGAAGATGAAGACGATCGAGTCTTTTGTGACGAAGATTCGAGCCCCGCTCTTGTTGTCTCCAAGGTCTTGACAATTCAACATCAACAAGACGAAGACCAAAGATGCCATATCTTCCATACCAAGGCCATTATCAATGGAAGGTCCATGAAGGTCATCATCGATGGAGGGAGTTGCCATAACTTAGCAAGTGAAGAACTATGCTCCAAGCTCCAATTGGTCAAGATGAAGCACCCACATGCCAACAAGGTTCAATGGCTAAGCGACTCCGACACTGTCCAAGTCAAGCATATGGTACAAGTTTCCTTCAAGGTCGGAGCTTACGAAGACACTTTGTTGTGTGATGTTGTTCCGATTTCCATTTGCCACCTCCTTCTTGGACGGGCATGGCAATTTGACCGACGTGTCATGCACACCGGGCGAACTAATCACTATAGCTTCAAGATGAAGTGAAAGGAGTACGTGCTACACCCTATGTCTCCTAGCCAAGTGATCGCCGAAAAGCAAGCCACCCATCATGGAGAGAATAGTGAGAAAGCGAACCACCCAAAAGAGAGTGAGTGCCACAATCCCAAATTGAGTGCCTCCACGATGAGCGACAAGAAGAACTTAGTGCTATTTGCCACCAAAAGTGAGATGAGAGAAGTGTGTGAGAACCCATCAAGTGTCATGCACTATGTCCTTTTGTGCAAGGACGAGGCACCCAAAAGTAACAACTCTCACAATCTACCTTTAGTGTTATCTTCTCTATTGCAAGAATTCTAAGATGTATTTCACGACGAGCTACATCCGGGTCTACCTCCACTACGAGGCATCGAACACCGGATCGACCTCATCCTCGGAGCACCCCTTCGTAACAAGGCTCCCTACCACGTCAACCCCGAGGAAACAAAGGAGATCCAACAGCAAGTACACAACTCATAGACAACGGCCAAGTACGAGAAAGCTTGAGCCCTTGTGTCGTCCCGGTAATCCTTGTTCCCAAGAAAGATGGTACATTTCGCATGTGTTCTGATTGTTGCCCTATTAATGCTATCACCGTGCGTAATCGTTACCCCATTCCACGCCTAGATGATATGCTAGATGAGCTATCTTAAAAGTGTCTACTATCAAATACACATCCAAGAAGGTGAAGAATGGAAAACCGCATTTAAGACCAAATTTTGGCTTATATGAATGGCTTTTTATGCCAATGGGTTTATCTGAAGCACCCGGTACTTTCATGCGAGTCATGCATTTTGTTCTTCGCCCCTATATTGGTGTATTTGATGTGGTCTATTTTGACGATATTCTTATATTTAGCAAATCTCTCAAAGATCATGTCACCCATCTTAGAACCGTGTTGCAAACTCTTAGAAAAGAGCGACTTTATGCTTGTAACGACCAAACCTCGAAGGATTTGAGTCTCTGTGCTTACCGTGCTAGTCCCTGGATCAAACTCGCTAGCACACACAGTATAGATGAATACTAGAATAGGAAGTGCATCATTTATTACAAGGTATGATCCATAGTATATAAAATAAAACAATCATACAGCGGAAAGTAGCAGAAAATAATGATGAGTCCCATCATAGCCACTGGCGATGCTGAGTGCAGACTCGCGACCCTAATGGTACCTTACTCTTCGTCTGAATATCCTACAACATGAGACGTTGTAGCCATATAGGTCAATACTTTGAATGTATTGGCAAGTTACACATGAGTAATAATATAGGAGACCTACATGTATATGCATAGTATAACAAAAGGAAGGCTTGAGGGTTATTTTTCAGAAAGCTGATTTTGTCCTCATAACTACCTAATAGTCAAATTTTATTTAGTTCTTTTATTACTACAATTAAATACACAAGGTTGAGTTGGCAAAATCAACTCCAACCTACCCTTTATTAAGTTGCCCACAAATATTATTAAGTGTCACATCTGTCAAGATCATCCGACAAGTGTAATGGCATAGTGGCTCAAATTTGCCCATAGCCAGGGCATGGCTAATCATGATTAGTTTTTAATACTCTGCAGAGTTTAGTATGCTTTACCCACTGGACCCAACCCCAAGATTGAGACGAAGTCTTTCAGAAGCAGTCCCCTAGTCCCAACAGGAGGCCCATCCCAACTATTATATCTACATCTGCTAACACATCCGGGTAAGGGTTCCACAACTGATCAACTAAGCCAGAGCCCATTTAGCCAGTCGTCGTACATGGAAGCTACTAGTCACTAAGTCTGTCTGATCTTTTTGAGCCTAGGCGGCTGTCCACTTACATTCAGAGGGTATAAACCATGATGTTCTTGAAACCACCCTTCAATACCAATTCCCCCCAGAGGTGAATTAAATCCTTAATAACTACTCCATTTGTTATATTTATAATCCTCACACAAGCTCAATGAATACACGAACCAACCCCGTCTACAAGCATAGCAAAATTAAACTACCACGATCTGCATTGACGGGGAGATAGCTCAACAATATAGCTCAAAATAATATAGTATTCCTATCCATGCATATATCATAGTGTGATATAACTACATGCATAGAAAACAACATGTAAAGGATGATCAACATGTAACTTGCCTTGGTTCTGGTTCAAAAAGTCACACTCCTGACAATAGTTCGTGTCGCACTCCGAACAATCTACACGTTTCACACAATTCAACAAATCAATCAGCGGAACACGAATAGAACCAAAATAAAAACCAACAGCAAGAAATCATGCTGTTCATGCGTTTAATGTACCATCTCCTATAGCCAAGCCACGTGTCAATGCCCGATTGGCTGAGAGCTCCTGCGCGCGCGTGTGCTCACCGGAACAGAGGAATCGGCGGCAGTGGCTCGAACATCGGCGGCGGCGGCTCTCCGGCGAATATGAAGGGGTGGGGGGATGCAGCGTTGAGTGCCAGAGGTGGTAGTGGTGTTCAACGGTGACGAGGCGTCGGCGGCGATGAGGATGGACGGCGGCTGCTCCAAAGCTCAAACGAACTCTGGCGGCTCGGCTAGCTCGCTCTCGTGCAGTCGAAGAAAGACGGGGAAGAGGCCGCGGTAGGGTTCCCCTAGGGCTGTGCTTCACGCCTCGTGTCTCTAGGGAGCACGGGGTTGACCAGGGCGCCGGATCGATCCAGGCTCGGCCTCGGTCGCGCGTGCGGTGCGCTCCAGTCCGGCTCGAGGAAGGGGATGGGTGTGGTGCAGGTCCCGCTGGCAGAGACAGAGGCGGCCGCGGGTAATGGGCGCGGGTCGGGCGCTGTTGCGGTGCGGCTGGCGGTGTACCGCTTCGCTGGCTGCTGGGCCGCGGGCGAGAGCTGGTTGGCTGGCCGACCGGCTAGTTTATTTTATATATTTTAAATAAAACAACAGCATTAAATAACTAAAATAAAAAGAACATGAAAAAATCTAGTAAAAATACCTAGACACACAGTAAAATACATACACCTAATATAAACTACAGGAACAGCAGTTCCTCGTCTAATGCAATTTTGAAAATTCATTTTTATACAATAGGCCACACAAAAAGTAATAAAACACTCAAATAAAATATTTTGGAGATTAAGAAAAAATACCAGAACATATCAGATGAACTGGAAATAATATTCTGGACATTATGAACATTTTTAAAACAGGAGAGAAGTCATGTTATCTCCGCTCCAATAAATTGCCTTTAGTTGCATAATGAAAAGAATATATTTCAGACAAGCAAATAATGCAATAAAAATATGAGATGCATAGGCATGATCTATTAACATCCAAATTAGGAAAATTTGGATGTTACAATGCTAATATGGACAAATGCCTTTTTGGTGTTGATAAGTTTGTTTTCTTGGGTTTCGTTGTGTCTTCTAAGGGTGTTCATGTAGATGAATCTAAGATCAATGATATTAAAACTTGGCCCCAACCAACCAACTTGCAACAAGTGAGAAGTTTTCCTGGTCTAGCCGGTTTTTATCATAGATTCGTGAAGGATTTTAGCACCATTGCCTCACCTTTGCATGCTTTGAGTAAGAAAAATGCACCATTTGTTTGGGAACCATCCCAAGATACCGCATTGAATGAAATTAAGAATTTGCTTACACATGCACCTGTGCTTGCATTACCCAACTTTGACAAACCCTTTGAAATTCATTGCAATGCTACCGGTAATGGCATAGGAGGTGTTTTAACGCAAGAAAAGCGCACAATTGCTTACTTTAGCGAAAGACTTTCTGGAGCGCAACTTAATTATCCCATCTATGATAAAGAGCTATATGCTTTAGTGCGAGTTTTGCGTGAATGGGGACATTATCTTCGCCCTCATGAATTTGTCATTCACACCAACCATGAAACGCTTAAATAACTTAAGGGTCAAACTAAGTTGAACAAGTGTCATGCTCAATGGAGTGAGTTCATAGAGTCATTTCCTTATGTTATCAAATACATCAAAGGTAAGGAAAATGTTGTGGCGGATGCGCTTTCACGCATATGCATGCTTGTTACTAAACTTGAATTGAATGGCATTGGCTTTGAGCACATAAAAGACTTGTATGCGCATGATCCAACTTTTATCATTCCTTATTCCAAGTGTTTACGCATACATCTTGGGAACTCTATTACATCAAAGATGATTATCTTATGAGAGATAACAAACTTTGCATCCCCGAATCTTCTCTTCGTTTGTTAATTTTGCAAGAATCTCATGGAGGAGGACTACTGGGAAACTTTGGACGCGACAAGACATTTGCTACGCTCTCCAACAACTACTTTTCTCCCAAGATGTTCCGCGACGTCTCACGCTTCACCAACCGATGCTCTACATGTCGCAAAGCTAAGTCTAAAGCTCAATCTCATGGACTTTATATGCCACTTCCTATTCCATATCACCCATGGGAAGATATTAGTATGGACTTTGTGCTTGGTTTGCCTAGAACTAGAAATGGCAAAGATTTCGTGTTTGTTGTTGTGGACCGATTCTCTAAAATGGCACATTTCATACCATGCAACAAGATAGACGATGCTTCACATGTTGCAAATCTTTTTGTAGGGAAATCTTGCGCCTACATGGAGTGCCAAAGACTATTGTTTCGGACCGCGACGTCAAGTTCTTAAGGTACTTTTGGAAGACCTTATGCGCCAAGCTCGGAATCAAGATCTTGTTCTCTTCGGCATACCACCCACAAACCGACAGCCAAATGGAGGTGATGAACCGGACACTATCTACCCTCCTACGTGTGTTGATCAAGAAGAACATCAAGGAGTGGGAAGAGTGCCTACCCATCGCCGAGTACGCCTACAACCGTGCAATACATTCGACTACCGGCAAGTTCCCCTTCGAGGTCGTCTACGGCTTCAACCCGTTGTCCCCATTGGAAATTCTACCTCTCCCACTACAAGAGCGCATCAACATGGACGCGAGTGCACGAGTGAACTATCTCAGGAAGGTGCATGAAGATATGAGGAACACCATCAAGCGCCAAGTACAACGCCTCGCGACCAAGCTCAACATCAACAAGCAACCCATGATATTCAACATTGGAGATCTTGTGTGGCTACACCTTCGCAAGGACCGCTTACCCAACGAACGCAAGCCCAAACTTCTACCAGGAGCTGATGGACCCTTCAAGGTGCTCGAACGCTACAACAACAATGCCTACAAGATTGAAATTGCACACGACAAGTACAATGTGAGTGATGTCTTCAATGTCAAGGAATTTTCTCCCTACCATGGTGATGAAGATTTCGATCTGAGGTCGGATCTTTCCCAAGGGGGGGAGATGATGTGAAGCATCCCAAGGTCATCCCCATGGACCTATCATCGTCTCACCAAGTACCTAGTGGACCCATGACACGAACACGTGCAAGAGCTCTCGAAACCGAGGTGACATCTCTCCTCTCACAATTCCACTTCGATGCACACATGAGACATGGCTACTACCTCAAACGGAGACATTATGCATACTCAGGTACCAAGGAATTAGCCATGGAGAAGCTAAGGAGGAAGGAGGATAGGAGAAGGAAGACATGCGCGAAGACAGAGAAGAAAACAGCCAAGTCTGCACTTGTCGGACGATCCGGACCTATGTCCGGACGATCCGGTCCGAGCCCGGACGATCCGAATAAGTGGCACCCGAGACAAGCAAGCCTCCCCACGAAGCCGGACGGTCCGAACCCACGCCCGGATCATCCGGAACCACCCGGACGTCCGGACCATCTCCCGGTCACCCGGATCCCCCTCGCCAGCTGCGACACATCCGGACAATCCGGACGGCCGCCCGGATCATCCGGACCCCTGACACCCGGATCATCCAGGCCACCATCCAGATCATCTGGACCACTACCTGCGTGTGCATTTTGGGCCGAAGCCCATGTACCCCTTTGTCCCCTTTGCCTATATAAGTGACACCTCCTTCACTTTTCTAGGGTTACCAAAGGTTTATCTCATTTAGGTGACAGAGCTTTGCTCATCCACTTGGTTACTTCTCCATTGGAGTCCATGGCCTCTTCGGAGAAGATCCCCCCAAGCGGATTCAAGACCCCTCACGGGAAGACCCTCAAGACCTCCTCAAGGAGATGAGCTAGCTACTTGTATCGTCCTTAGTTGATAGTGGATCGTGTATCTCTTTGTGTTTCGAGGATCTAGCACATGTGTAATCGAATCTTGTTGGTTTGAGTGATTCTCTCATGTTTCCCCCTCGTGATCTTCGTGTTCTTCATGGATTTCGCTCCAATCGTGAAAGATCGTCCACCTAGGGTTCTACCCTACATCATAGAGGTAGAATGTCCAATGGGGACAACGGATTGAAGCCACAGACAACCTCGAAGGGGGACTTGCCGGTAGTCGAATGTATTGCGGGGTTTTAGAGGCAAAGGTGACCCGTCTTTCGATGAGATGGTGATTATCGTTTCGGAAGAGTAGTCTTTGACGATCCGACTATGAACATGCGAGGACGTCGCGCCTTAGCAATCGCTAAACAACTCCGAGAGGTTATTTACCATGCCGGAGCACGATCAACCTAACCACGAAGGTCTATTTCCTACAAGCGAATGAAGAACAAGCAAGAAACTAAGATTGCAATCTGGATATTGCGAATATAAGATGAAAGCTTTATTGATCAAGGTGGGGTACTGTGACGTCTTGGTCTGGTCCTTGAACGCAAACGAAGAACGCAAAGTTGCAGTTACGGCGAACTTTTAATCTAAACAATACCCAAAGTCCAAATGTTGCCCTAAGGGCTATATATATGGAGGAAGAGGGGGGAATTTCATGGCCCTTGGAGGAGGGGTCCGAAACCAACCCTAACTATTGTTTCCCCACACATACGGACTCTAAAAAAGTCTATATTCAAGTATTTCGAAATTACATGGGCCTGGCCAAATTATAAGGTGATGCAGCACGTAGAATAGCCTCTGGACGAAATTTATGAAGTGGCATCTTGTATATTTCGTCCAAGGCTTCATGCACTCATTATGGTGGCTTCAAAGCCTGAAATCATCACTTGTAACTCCGTTCTTGTTCCCCTGGCGCATGCCATCATCTCCATGCTTGGTCTTGCTCCAATATCCATCCTTCTTGTCCAAGCTAGGCCCTTCATTTGTAAGCAAGACAAACGTGTCTAATTTAGGCAGCAGCATATTCTCATGAACATTAGAATCAGTACCAAGAAATGAAAGTACCTGGTAATTTAATTGGCGTGCGCGAGCTCTAGTAATTGGTCTAGTACGTATAGCAGCAGGGGCTGTGGGTGTAACAATGGTATTGGTGTCCTCATCATCCTCCCCTTCTTGAAATGAAGTCGTCCTCGACAGAAGCTCATCTTCCTCACCCAAATCAGTCTTCAAATCTGCAATGTTACAAGTGTGACTAACACCAAAATCTGCAGGCGGATTCCCTCGAAGAACATGAAAAACATGGGGAAGAACGGAGAGAAATCACAAGGGGAAACACTCAAGAACAAGTCCAATCACACATCCACTAGACAATCAAATACACAAGATCCACAAGGTACATGAACAACAAAGGGAAAGATACAAGGTAGAGTTCATCTCCATGAGGAGGTCTTGATGATATCCTAGACGGATCTTCCCGCAAGGGGGTCTTGAATCCAAGGTGGATCTTCTTCGTAGAGGCCGCGCTCTCTCTCTATGGAGTAGATCTATATGGATGAGCAAATCTCTATCTCAAATGAGCTAAACCTGTCCTAACCCTAGAATGGAGGAGGGGGTGAGTATATATAGTGATAGCCACGAAGGGGTAAGTGAGGGGCGAAAGGGTACATGGCCTCGGGCCGAGTCTCTGCGCGCAGGCAGGGCCGGAAGTTCCGGGGACAGCCGGAAGGTCCGGGCGCTGGAGGTTCGGGCGAAGGTCCGGGCAGGGTCCGGGCTATCCAGAGAGTTTGCACACTCTTGGACAGCTTCGGTGCGGCAGGGCTGGAAGTTCTGGGTTGGTGGGAAGTTCCGGGCGTCGGAAGTTCCGGACAGGAGGCCGGAAGTTCCAGGCTTTCCAGAAGCTTGTCCATGCTTCTTCCTCCTTCTCTTCCACGCTTCCCTCATGGATGGTGTAGTTGTACTCGTGTGCTCGCACTCCTCCTCATCGTCCGTGGTGCTCCGACAATACCTATGCATGCACACGGGAGAAGTGTCAAGTAGTATACCATCCTCTAAGGGGTCAAGTGAGCACGTGTAAAGGAGATGATTCACCTTTATGTATGTGAAGTAGATTCGCACGTGTCACTTGCCGAATGAACTCTTGACAGGGTGATGTCCGCAGGATGCTCTGCATCATCCCCTCCCCCTTGGGAAAGATCCGACCTCGGATCGAAAACCAAATCACCATGGGAAAGAGATGGCGTCGCCGTGTAGAAGTGGACAATCACCAAGCACTCATCACCTTGAAGCTCAAAATAGGCACTCTCCAATGTCGTACCGTCTTGTGATTCCTTCAAAAGGAGCAAGAACAACAAACACTTGGAAAAACTAATGTGGTTAGCGCGAGTGCAAACTGAGCATTCAAGCGGTGATTCACCCAACAAGTGTCGTCATCAAGCATAGAATATGGTGTGACAAAGGATTGTGACATGGCATGTAAGCATATCAATCGAGCACAGTCAAGGACATCATGGAAATAATCATGTAGATGGGAGGTAGAGATGCTAATATGTTTGGCAAGAGAACAAGCATCTACCTCAAGATCATAGCAAACTTGCATAAAGCGCTCAATGAATGGTCTATGGTAGGTATAGGAATCATTCACAACACCAAATAAAATGAAGTGTCCAAACACATGAGTCAAATGCAAGACAATCCAAGCATAACATGCATGGGGTGTAGTGAATATAGTGTGGCACTCAACACAGTAGAAAGAGCAATTGTTCATCATGTGTGAGGCAATAAAGGCAAGCATGTAGGAATCAATGGGACATGGCATATGTGAAGAAATGACGTCGTTGCAACCAAGCATATGATAGGGGCAAGTAATCCAAGAATTGGATGCAACACACAAGGCATATATATCATGAAGCATGGCAATGTGACAATCATGAGTGTAAGCAATATATCGAACATGCGTGCAATCAAGTGGTCCAAGATGAACAATAAGTCTCATGGTGCAAACAACACGAGTAGTAGGATCCACAATATTCATGCGCAAGAAAGATGTCACCTTGAAGGCATGTCCTTGTGCATTCTTCACAATGCCGAAGTACAAGAAAGTGCGATGTAGAATCGTCGTGGTAGAAGGTGGTTCGCTCTCAAGAGCTCGGATGGTCAACTCACATGACGTGGAAGTTGACACGAAGTTCAAGTTTCCTACACATGCACAAACAAAAGGAAAGAACATATGCGCATGGTAGATGAACACATCCATCATGATGGTTCTCTTCTCTTGCACAGAACCATTAGAAGCACAAGTGCATGAACAATATGATGCAACAATGTGTATATTCATGTCACGGGGTATATGGTGCGAAGAGGTAAGACAATGATGCTTCACAAGGAATATGTCAAAATATCCAAATATATTCGAGAATGCTATGGGGGCAATCTCATTAGCAAAACTAAAATCATTGTTGCACTCAATACATGGCAAATCATCTAGCATGAGAGAGGCAACACATGGAGATATATGACAACATTTAATATCAATCATGTGCAAGGCATGGAAATGGTTGTCATCAACCGCATGAAACGAGCAAGTATGAATCATCGGTGATACAACAAGGCAAGCAATCATAGTAATCAAGTTGTGCAAACTAGTGGAGCGAAGATGCAACACACTAGAGGAAATCATGGCAATCATGTCATGTGAGCAAATAGTAGGTATAGGCAATGCACATGACATATGGCAAGCATGAAAGCAAATCATGATCAAACGATCATCATAGGTATGGGTCACAAATGGAGCATGGCAATAACAAGCAATATCTCCACCAAGCTTGCAAATACACATACAAGTAGTAGAATCAATCATCATGTGTAATGCAAAGCATGGGTCACAAATGCATGGTAAAGGTATATGAATAAGCATGTCATGCAAAGTGAACATGGCAAGATGGGCATATAATATGTAATGGACAATAACCCATAGCCAAGTGAGAGCTATGTAGAAGAAATGCGCGAAGTCTTTGCGTGAAGTTAGCGGTGGGAAAACTAATCCACGAGATCCCAAGTCATCATTTCTCTCTAGAGCTTGTTTTGTCAACTCATGGAATTGTGAGGTTGACAAATAAGCATGGGTACCTACACACCAAATACACAAACAAAAGAAATTGTGTGTGTGGTAAATGCACACATCATCCATCATGATGTGTATGTGTACATAGAGTTAGCACAAGATAAGCATCGCTCAAACAAATTAGATGCATGGTTATTATGTATGACACAACGGGGACACAAATTGAGAATGCAGGTATATGGCACATCAATAGCATGTTTATTCATGGGGAGCATATTGTGCACATAATTACTGGGATCATGCAATGGATGGGATGTATCAAAATCTCCGAACATGTATGAGGAAACTATGGGGGTCTCCTCATTAGCAATATGGGAAACATCATATGGAGGAAATGAACAACATCCAAAATGATGCATATTCGATGCTAGGTGGTCATGGCATGGCATATGAGATAAATGATGCAAAGGGAGCATATCAATATCATAACAAGAGAAACCAATGCCAATAACCATGGGCTTGTCATCTATGCCATATGTGCAAATTGGGTTTATTTTAATGGCATATGGATAGTCACTACGATGAGAATGCAAATATGACATATGGGTGATCTCATTCATAGCATATGACAAGTCAAGCGGGTTCTCAAACATGATGTGACCAAAATAATTGTAACAAGAAATCCTATGTAACATGGCATCACAACTAATAGACTCCACATGAGAATCATCATACTCATCGTAAATGGGCAATAAATCATCACATAAGGAAGTCGCGCTAGCATGAAGCATGGAAATAGGTTGATCAACATCATGCAAGCAATCAATTGCAAGAACGTCCACTAGTGGGACTAGAGCATCACTTTCACCAACGTTACCTTGTTCATTCCACTCAAGTGGTGTAGGTGAGGTGGCAAAGACCAAATGGTGGTCATCTTCAACTTGATGGAACCATGTGGGGGGTGCATCATATTCCACCATTGCCATCGTCTTGTCCGAAGGAAGGACGTAATGGTCGTGAATTGGCGCGTCATCATATATGGGACCTAGCACCAAATGAGAAGACACAGTAGAGGTAGAGGTCAAGTTGTTATAAATGCAAATGGCCTCACGAGACCTATCAACTATCTCACTATTTCTATGTGGTGGTTCACTCACTCCCTCAAAATAGGTGCACTCAAAGTCACATATGGTGGAGTCACTCATCTCACTCAAGTGGTGGGGGTTGTGGCTGTCCTCACATGGGAATTGGGGCAACACATCATATATGGGGCTAGTGGTGAAGTGATGTAGGGTGGAACCCTAGATGGCCGATCTTTCACGAAAGGAGAGGATCCCTACGAAGAACGCGATGAACACAAGGGGGAACATGAGGGAAACATGAGGGGAACACGAGAGAAATCACTCAACCAACAAGAATAGATCACACATCCGCTAGATCAATGAACACAAAGGTGAGATACAAGATCCAAAGTCAACAACGGACGACACAAACGGTAACCGGTTCTTCTCCGTGAGGAGGTCTTGATGGGGGCCACCCAAGAGGGGGTGTTGAATCCAAGGTGATCTTCTCCGAAGAGGGGCCGCAGTCTCTCTCGAGGAGGAGATCCGTAATGGATGAGCAAAGCTCTATCTCAACTATGAGCTAAACTAATGCTGACCCTAGAAAGAGGAAGGGGATGGAGTATATATAGTCTAGGGGGACGAAGAGGTACATGGGCTTGGGCCCTTTACTGTGCGCAGACAGGCGGAGCCGGATGTCCGGGCGTTGGGCCGGATGTCCGGGGCTTCGGGAGGGGCCTGATGTCTGGGCTAGGGGGCCGGATGTCCGGGCTGGCGGCAAAAGCTTCTGTAGGTTCTGGTGCGTGGCGCCGGATTTCCAGGCTTCTGGCCGGATGTCCGGGCTCGGGCCGGATGGCCGGGCTGGACACCGGATGTCCGGGCCCTGTAGACATGGGCGGCAGGGCTTCGGCTGATGTGGTCGCTCCAGGGGCCGGATGTCCGGGGCCTTGGCCGGATGTCCGGGGCCTGGAAGGTGAACTTGCCCGTTTCCGTTGGTTATCTTCATCCATGGACTTGGCGGCTTGTCCGTCTTCACGAGCATCTTCGGGAGGGTCCTCTTGACACATGATCATGCATAGCATATCGGACTTAGGTAGTAGCCATGTCTCGAGTGGATCATACATGATATCACTAAGGAAGGAAGTCACCTCGTTCTCGAGAGCTCTAGCTCATGCTCATGTCATGGGTCCTCCTGGCTCTTGATGAGACGATGCTAGGTCCATGGGGATGATCGTAGGATGCTCCGCATCATCTCCCCTCCCTTGGGAAAGATCCGACCTCGGATCAAAATCCTCATCACCATGGTACGGGGAGAGATCTTTGATATTGAAGATGTCGCTCACGGAGTACTTGTCGCGTGGGATGTCGATCTTGTATGCGTTGTTGTTGTAGCGTGCAAGCACCTTGAAGGGTCCATCGGCTCGTGGTAGTAGTTTGGACTTGCGTTCGTTGGGAAAGCGGTCCTTGCGAAGGTGTAGCCACACAAGATCTCCAACATTGAACATCATGGGTTGCTTGTTGACGTTGAGCTTGGTCGCGAGTCGTTGTACTTGGCGCTTGATGGTGTTCCCTGTATCTTCATGCATCTTCTTGAGTAAGTTGACTCGGGCACTCGCGTCCATGTTTGTGCGCTCTTGTAGCGGTAGAGGTAGAATGTCCAATGGTGACAATGGGTTGAAGCCATAGACGACCTCGAAGGGGGACTTGCCGGTAGTCGAATGTCTTGCATGATTGTAGGCGTACTCGGCGATAGGTAGGCACTCCTCCCACTCCTTGATGTTCTTCTTTATCAACACGCGTAGTAGAGTGGAGATTGTGCGGTTCGTCACCTCCGTTTGGCCATCGGTTTGTGGATGGTATGCCAAAGAGAACAAGAGCTTGATTCCGAGATTGGCGCACAAGGTCTTCCAAAAGTAACTCAAGAACTTGACATCGCGGTCTGAGACAATCGTCTTTGGCACTCCATGAAGGCGCAATATTTCCCTACAAAACAAATTTGCAACATGTGAAGCATCGTCTATCTTGTTGCAAGGAATGAAATGAGCCATTTTGCAGAATCGGTCCACAACAACAAAAACGGAATCCTTGCCATTTCGAGTTCTAGGCAAACCAAGCACAAAATCCATGCTAATATCTTCCCATGGTTGATATGGAATTGGAAGTGGCATATAGAGGCCATGAGATTGGGCTTTAGACTTAGCTTTGCGACATGTAGAGCATCGGTTGGTGAAGCGGTTGACGTCGCAAAACATCTTAGGCCAAAAGTAATTCTTGGACAGCGTGGCGAATGTCTTGTCACGTCCAAAATGTCCCATTAGCCTCCTCCATGAGATTCTTGCAAAAGTAATAAACGAAGAGAAGACTCGGGGATGCAAAGTTTGTTAGCTCTCATAAGATAACCATCCTTGAGGTAATATCGATCCCAAGAAGTATGCGTCAAACACTTGGCATAAGGAATAGCAAATGTAGGATCATGCTCATACAAGTCTTTTATGTGCTCAAAACCAATGACATTCAATTCAACTTGAGTGAAAAGCATGCATATACGGGAAAGCGCATCCGCCACAACATTTTCCTTACCTTTAATATACTTGATGACATAAGGAAAAGACTCAATAAACTCACTCCATTTAGCATGACGCTTGTTCAACTTAGTTTGACCCTTAAGGTATTTAAGCGTTTCATGGTCGGTATGGATGATGAACTCATGAGGGCGTAGGTAATGTTCCCATTCATGCAAAACTCGCACTAAAGCATATAGCTCTTTGTCATAGATGGGGTAATTGAGTTGCGCTTCGGAGAGTTTCTGACTGAAGTATGCAATGGGGCACTTCCCTTGTGTTAACATACCTCCTATGCCATTACCACTAGCATCGCAATGAATTTCAAAAGGTTTGTCAAAGTTGGGTAATGCAAGCACGGGAGCATGAGTAAGCAAAATTTTAAGCTCATTGAAAGCAATGTCTTGGGATGTTCCCCAAACAAATGGTGCATTTTTCTTACTCAAAGCATGCAAAGGTGAAGCAATGGTGCTAAAATCCTTCACAAATCGATGGTAGAAACCGGCTAAACCAAGAAAACTACGCACTTGTTGCAAATTGGTTGGTTGGGGCCAAGTTTTAATAGCATTGATCTTAGATTCATCAACATGAACACCCTTAGAAGATACTATGAAACCCAAGAAAACAAGCTTATCAACACCAAATAGGCATTTTTCCATATTATCATAAAGTTGCTGTTTTCGAAGAGTTTGTAGCATGGTGCGAAGTTGGGTGACATGTTCTTTGAGAGATTTGCTAAACACAAGGATATCATCAAAGTAGACAACAACAAATTCACCAATGTAAGGGCGAAACACGTAATGCATAAGACGCATGAAAGTACCGGGTGCTTCTGATAAACCCATAGGCATGACTAACCACTCATATAGACCAAACTTGGTTTTGAAAGCGGTTTTCCATTCATCACCCTCTTGTATGCGGATTTGATAGTAACCACTTTTAAGATCAATTTTGGAAAAGATAGTGGCACCGCTAAGTTCATCAAGCATATCATCAAGGCGTGGAATGGGGTACCTATAGCGAACGGTGATAGCATTGATAGGTCTACAATCCGAACACATGTGAAAACTACCGTCTCGTTTTGGCACAAGAATGACCGGTACGGCACAAGGACTCAAACTTTCACGCACATGTCCATGATCTATGAGATGCTTTACTTGCCTTTGTATTTCTTTGGTTTCTTCGGGGTTGACGCGGTAGGGAGCTTTGTTTGGAAGCGGCGCTCCGGGGATGAGATCGATTCGGTGCTCAATGCCTCGTAGTGGAGGTAGACCCGGAGGTGGCTCATCGGGGAAAACATCTTGGAATTCCTGCAATAAAGAAGATAACACCAAAGATAGATTGTGAGAGTTGTTAGTTTTTGGTGCCTCGTCCTTGCACAATAGGACATAGTGTAGGACACTTGATGGGTTCTCAAACACTTCTCTCATCTCATGTTTGGTGGCAAATAGGACTAAGTTTTTCTTGTCGCTCATCGTGGAGGCACTCAATTTGGGCTTGTGGCGCTCACTCTCGTTTTGGTGGGTCGCTCTCTCACTATTCTCTCCACGATGGGTGGCTTGCTTGTCGGCGAGTACTTGGCTTGGAGACATAGGTCGTAGCACAAACTCTTTCCCTTTCATCTTGAAGCTATAGTGATTTGTACGCCCATTGTGAATGACACCTCAGTCAAATTGCCATGGCCGTCCAAGAAGGAGGTGGCAAACGGTCATCGGAAGGACATCACACTCCAAAGTGTCCTCATAGGCGCCGATCTTGAAAGAGACTTGTACCCTATGCTCGACTTGGATGGTGCCGGTGTCGCTTAGCCATTGAACCTAGTAGGTGAGGGTGCTTCATCTTGACCAATTGGAGTTTGGAGCATAGTTCTTCACTTGATAAGTTATGGCAACTACCTCCATCGATGATGACCTTGACGGACCGTCCATTGATGTCGGCCTTTGTGTGGAAGATATGGCATCTTTGATCTTCGTCTTGTTGATGTTGAAGAGTCAAGACCTTGGATACAACAAGAGCGGGACTTGAATCTTCATCACAAAAGACTTGATCATCTTCGTCTTTGTTGTTCACTTGTCGGTGCATGGCCACTTGCTCAAGGGCTTCCATTTCTCCTTCACTCATGGAGTCGTAGGTTCCGTCGTCGTTGAGGATCATGGTGCGCTTGTTTGTGCACTCGAAGGACTTGTGGCCTCGGCCTCCGCATGTGAAACATTTGATGGAACTTGTCTTGATGGTCTCGTCGGTTAGAGTAGATGATGATGAAGCTTTCGGCTTGAAGTTGCTTGTAGTAGGAGGACGACTTGAGCTTGTTGAAGTTTTCTTGTAACTTGACTTGTCGCCGTTGCTTGTAGATGGCTTGGTTAAGGTAGAAGGTGTTGGAGTCGTCGAAGCATGATTGTTGGAGAGGCCATAGGACTTGGATGAGAACTTGGCATACTTGAAGTCGTCTTGTACTTGCCGTTCCGCTTTGGTAGCTTGATGCACTAGCTCGATGAGGTTCGAGTATGATTGGAACTCGGCAATCTTCTTGATAGGGTGATTGAGTCCATTCAAGAAACGTGCCATAGTTTGCTCATCATCTTCTTTGGCATTGGCTCGTATCATGGCAATCTCCATTTCCTTGTAGTACTCTTCAACGCTCTTGGTTCCTTGCTTGAGTCGTTGGAGTTTCTTGAAGAGGTCGCGGTTGTAGTAGTTTGGCACGAATCGTGCTCTCATGACATCCTTCATTTGTGCCCAATTGGTGATGGGTGGTTCACCTCTTGCCGCTCGGCGCTCAATGACTTGTTCCCACCAAATGAGGACGTAGTCTTGGAATTCAAGGGATGCCATTGCGATCTTCTTCTATTCTTCGTAGTTGTGCAAGCGGAAGATTTTGTCAACCTTCAATGCCCATGATATGTACTCTTCGGGGTCATTGCTTCCGGTAAACTTGGGCATGGTGAACTTTAGCTTGCCATATCGTTGCTCTTCATTGTGTTGGGGTCGGGGATGATGACGCCCATGTCGGTGAGGATTGGCAATCTCATGTTGCTCTTGGCGAGGAGGGTTGTCTTCCTCATGTTGCTCTTGGCGAGGAGGGTTGTCGACCTCATGTTGCTCTTGGCGAGGACGGGGTCCATTGTCTTCTTGCTCTCGATGGACTTGACGTTCTTGTCTCGATTGAGGAGGAGCTTGTCTATCTTGATGAGGAGCTTGTCGATCTTGACAAGGAGCTTGTCGATGCGCACGTGCTTGGTAAATTCTTTCTTGAGCTTCGTTGCGAAGTGCTTCTTGATGTAGTCGAGCTTGTCGGCCTCGATTGGCTACGGCATGACTAGAATCATGAAGGGCACATTGCGCCTCAAGTGCTTGAGCTTCACGTAGTTGTTGTTCTTGACGTTGTGCCTCGGCGTCTTGTGCATCTTGATGTTGTCACGCTCGCTCCTCTTGTTCTTGTTGTCATTGGCGTTGACGTTCTTGTGCTTGTGCAAATGCAGCTTGGTTTTGACAATGTCGATGCTCTTGAGAGTCGGTGTCGTGTAGAGGATTGCGGTTTGCTTGACGGTCTTGACGCGCGGCACGACAAAGAGTATTCGATATCGGTGTACTTGAACCGGAGAGGGTGTCGTCGGAGTGACGACTTGAGCGGCTCCGTCTTGAAGAGGACGAAGTTGTAGAAGAGCGGACCATCATGGTTCGGATATCTTCTTTGAGGGAACTCATGGATGTGTCAAAGTAGTCTCTTGTACATTGCTCGGATTGTCGTAGGTTGCTGGCGAGATTGTCGATGCGGTCGCCCAAAGCAAGTTGTTCTTGATGCAAAGCTCGGTGTGCACCAAATAGTTGAGTCTTGGTGACATAGGATGACATGTCGTCGTCTTGCTCCAAGAAGAGTGGGTTGGTAGTACTTGGCCTATCCATCATTCCAAACAAAGATATGTGAGTGGGAGAAAAAGAAGAACCAATACCAAATGTACCTTGACCGATGTTGAAAATGGATCAAAGATCACTCCAATGTGTATCAAGGAAATAGCACAATTGGTACCAATTATTGTCGGTTCTCACACCTACACAAGTAAAAGCTTATGGTGGAGCTTGGTTAGGATGGTGGCACAAAATTTGATGCAATTGTAAGTGAGACTCAATAATGTTGGAAAAGATTCACAAATTTGCAAATGCAACAAGTAGACCAATAGCAAGATATGGTACGCGGAAACACACACGCAAATAGATAATGTGGGGTTGTGCAACCAAGGGTGAGCCAAAATGGGGAATCCACAAAGATGCTCTTGTTGCACAACACTAGAGAGACGCTAGCACGATTGCACAATAGGCGGATACGAACTTGTGCACAACCTACTAAGCAAAAATGCAACGACTTCTATCCCAAGTATGCTATATGTATGATGTTCCTATGGTTTGATACAAGATGATCGAGTATGACAATCTTAATGTTGTATGATGCTATGGTTCTTGCTTATAAGCTCTTTGCTTATCTTTCCCTTTTGCTTAAAAGCTTGTTTGGCTCTTTGTTGTTTGAGCTCTTTTCTCATGCAATGCTTCACGAACCAAGATAGCAATTGTGTATGCGAAGACAACATTGTGACACAAGAGATGATACCAAGATATGCAACACAATGATGGTATGTATGCTATGGGAAGTATGAACACTAATGTGCACAAGTCACGTTGCCGGCAATACTCAAAGGCTAGTCTCGATGGGTAAGCTACGCAAAAGTAAGGCTATGTGGTTATCAATGCAAATGCAAGAGAGTATGATGATATCACGATACCAAAGTGATACCAAGGTGAGGTTGATACCACAATTGTGATGTAGCCGTTTGTAGTAGTCCTTGGCGAAAAAGAGAGTGAGCGCCACAAGCCCAAATTGAGTGCCTCCATGATGAGCGACAAGAAAAACTTAGTCCTATTTGCCACCAAACGTGAGATGAGAGAAGTGTGTGAGAACCCATCAAGTGTCCTACACTATGTCCTATTGTGCAAGGACGAGGCACCAAAAACTAACAACTCTCACAATCTACCTTTGGTGTTATCTTCTTTATTGCAGGAATTCCAAGATGTTTTCCTCGATGAGCAACCTCCGGGTCTACCTCCACTACGAGGCATTGAGCACCGAATCGATCTCATCCCCAGAGCACCGCTTCCAAACAAAGCTCCCTACCGCGCCAACCCCGAAGAAACCAAAGAAATACAAAGGCAAGTAAAGCATCGCATAGATCATGGACATGTGCGTGAAAGTTTGACTCCTTGTGCCGTACCGGTCATTCTTGTGCCAAAACGAGACGGTAGTTTTAGCATGTGTTCCGATTGTAGACCTATCAATGCTATCACCGTTCGCTATAGGTACCCCATTCCACGCCTTGATGATATGCTTGATGAACTTAGCGGTGCCACTATCTTTTCCAAAATTGATCTTAAAAGTGGTTACTATCAAATCCGCATACAAGAGGGTGATGAATGGAAAACCGCTTTCAAAACCAAGTTTGGTCTGTATGAGTGGTTAGTCATGCCTATGGGTTTATCGGAAGCACCCGGTACTTTCATGCGTCTTATGCATTACGTGTTTCACCCTTACATTGGTGAATTTGTTGTTGTCTACTTTGATGATATCCTTGTGTTTAGCAAATCTCTCAAAGAACATGTCACCCAACTTCGCACCGTGCTACAAACTCTTCGAAAAGAGCAACTTTATAATAATATGGAAAATGCCTATTTGGTGTTGATAAGCTTGTTTTCTTGGGTTTCGTAGTATCTTCTAAGGGTGTTCATGTTGATGAATCTAAGATCAATGCTATTAAAACTTGGCCCCAACCAACCAATTTGCAACAAGTGCGTAGTTTTCTTGGTTTAGCCGGTTTCTACCGTCGATTTGTGAAGGATTTTAGCACCATTGCTTCACCTTTGCATGCTTTGAGTAAGAAAAATGCACCGTTTGTTTGGGGAACATCCCAAGACATCGCTTTCAATGAGCTTAAAAATTTGCTTACTCATGCTCCCGTGCTTGTATTACCCAACTTTGACAAACCTTTTGAAATTCATTGAGATGCTAGTGGTAATGGCATAGGAGGTGTGTTAATGCAAGAGAAGCGCCCCATTGCATACTTTAGTGAGAAACTGTCACATCCTAGTTAGTTCATGCATTAGAGTGTTGCATCATGTCTATATTTCACAGAAACCTGAAATGGGGAATGCCAGAAACCCCCAGCACCCCCCCTGGAACAACTAGGGTTTACTAAAATTCTTTTCAATGAACCTGAAATGCCCTCCATAAATGTTCACCACCTTTGGTCTTGGTTAAAACCTCTGCCAAAAATGGTTTCATATTTTTGGAGGCCATCTTGGATTTTTGCACAAGCCATAAGTATTTGCATTTGGGCATTTTAAATGCTATAAATATTTTCAAATGCCCAAATAATCTTGGAAGTATTTTTAGGCTGTTGGGAATAATCTCAAAGGTGCCTCAGAATATTTCCAGGATTTTTCCAAATGAAATAGTATTTTTACTATCTCAAACACAGTACAGAAATAAATAAAAGGAGAAAAGAATAGAAGGCAGAAAACTTACCTGGCAGCCCACCTGGCGGCCCAGCACTGTGCTGGCCCGCGCCAGTCAGCTGCCTGCTCTCGCCAGAGCAGGCAGAGAGCTGACGCCGGCGAGCGTGAGCTCGCCACGGCGCCAGCAGCTTGCCGCCCTCGCCGCGGATGAGCTGGCCGACCTCTCTCGACGCGCCCCGAGCCCCTGGACATCGCCATTCTCCCCCGTTGCCTCTCCCTCGCCTTCTCCCCACCATGGCCGACGCCGCCGCAGACACCTCACCGGAGTAACCGCGCCCACCGTCGACCTCGCGCCACTCTACCATGTCCTACAGCACCGCCGTCGCCCACTCCTTCAAGCAAGCCGAGCCCCGAGCGCTCGGTTGCCCCGAAGCTCCGCCACCGACCTCGCCTTCGCCGCTCACCGTCGGAGATCCCCTCCGCCGTCGCCACTGCTACAGCTCGTCTCCGACCTCGCCGTCTGCTCCGTCGCAACCGCCGTGAGCATGGCCACCTTTCCATCCTCTCCTCTCTCTCTCTCGAGCTCTGTAGCCACCGCACGAAGTTCACCCGAACGCGCCGCCGCACGAGCTCGTCGCCGACGATGCTCCGGCCATCCAACGGCCACACCACCGTAGCCATTAGCCTCACCGCAACGCCAGGAACCCGTAGCACCCTCGCACGTTCCTCGCCGCGCTCTCTAGCTACGGTTCCGACTACGCCCGTACCCCGGCAGCCGCACGGCTCGTCGCCGGCGTCGATTCCGGCGACCCCGAGCTCCACTACCACCACCAGTCGACGCGGCTCGCCCCCAGCTACACGTAGGTACTCTCCGCCGTCCTTTTGGTCGCCGGAGGGGGATCCCGCACTCCACCGCCGCGTCTGGACGTCGCCGGCGGCTAAACGCCGGCGAGTCAACGTGGTTTGACCACAGGTCAACCCCCCCAGGGTCACTGACGAGTGGGGCCCGCCTGCTAACTAATCTGAGTTAGAGTTAAAACTAATCCTAATTAACTAATTACCTAACAGTGACACTGACACAGGGGACCCACACGTCAGGATTGACCTGGATGACCCCGTTGACCTGCTGACGTCACACTGACGTCAGGCTGACGCAGTAAAGCTTTTACTGGAATTATTCTTATATTGAAAATTCCAGAAATTATCACAAACTTCAAAAAATCATAGAAAATAATCTATAGCTCAGAATGAAAAGATTTATATATGAAAAATGATCAGAAACATCCATTCTATCCATCTGTACTGGTTGCATGCATGATTAAGCAAGTTAGCCTACTGTTTTATACAGAACAAGATAAAGCACTAATATGGGCCATTTATGAACTTGGAATTTGAATCTTTGATTCAAATTAGTCCAAACCCTTCTGGCCTTAGTTGCATTAGCCCAATACATCCATTTTGCCATGTCCCATGCATGCATCATATTGTTGCACTTGCTTGATGTTGATTGTGCTTCGATGTGCTCATCGTGGTAGGTCCTGCCTCCGAGGATATTCACGAGTATCCAACTGAAGGGCAGTATTCCACCACCACTCCGTCAGGCAAGCAACCCATTGATCATTTCGATACAAACCCATCTTCTCGCTTCTGCTCTCGTTTACTGCATTAAGACAACGCGATTCAAACTGTTGTGTGTTGCGGTAGTTGAACCCACTTCCTTTGCATGACCTGTCATTGCCACAGTAACTAGATGAAACCCACTAGCATGTGTAGGAGTTGATTGAGCCATGTTGTGTTCCTACAATGCTACGCTTGCTATGCTTAGAGTTGTGTCAGGTCTGGCTCATCAGGGTGATGAACTAGAGTGAAAGTGTGTGTGTCGTAAAGAGAGTGAAGTGTTGAATACGATTTGGTAAAGGTATCGATGGGAGGCCATGTAGGAGTACATGGTGGGTTGTTTCATTGAGACCGTCCCTAAGAACTGAGATCTGTATGCGTGATTTAAGATTCAGCTGCTACCACACATTGGGCCCGAAACCAATGGACCCCCTCGGCTTCTTAATCACCCTTGTCCACTGTCCAGGAGTTGCACGTAGTTTCTGGTGTTTGTAGTAAGCTGGAGGCCGTGGACAGCGCTGACCAAGGGGTGGGTTGTGATGCGGTAGGCTCGTGGCCCGGTGTACCGAGTCGCCCGTTTGGTGACCGGGAACCCTGCACACATCGTTCGGGGCCGTATGTGGAAACCTCGGCCGGACTCCCTGCGGATGGAACCTGAATAGGCGATAAACCTGGACTAGAGACTCGAGTGCTTAGGTAGGCTGTGGCCGACACCCACGTTGGGCTTCCGTTTGAAGGTTGCCGAGTACACGTCGTGTAGCGACGATAAGTGGTGAGAGCGTGTGTGACGAAGTACACCCCTGCAGGGTATGAAACTATTCGAATAGCCGCGTCCGCGGTAAAGGACTACTTGGTCCCTTATGCAGTTCATAGACAAGTAAATGGATACTACTAAAAGCCTCAAGATAAGTGTGAGTACCGCGGATGGCCCTCTCATGGATGACGAGGGAGGATCCACGGTGGGGTATTGAATTGGTGATTAGTGGACTCGTGTGCGAAAACTGTTTCACAAGTGGTGTATCGTAGGATAGCTTAGCCAAGAGTCAAAGCTGGCTTGCTGCAATAACCCCACTACCTTCTTGAGAATGAACATGTATAGTAGGATCTGTTGTAAGACTTGCTGAGTACCTTTGTACTCATGTTGCTTTAATTACTGTTTTCAGACGACAACACCGCCCCTTCTGACGGGTTCTACGTAGAACTCAACGACGACGAGTGACTTGCCACCCAGGTGGTGATCTAGGCTTGTGAAGGGCCTATGTAGATAGATAGGCTTCGTCAAGCCTTCTTTCTTTCTAGAGTCTGTACCCAGACAGTTTGCTTCCGCATGTGCTTGTATGATTGTATGACTTGAGTGTCGGGTCATGTGACCCCTATCTGTATGAACAAGTTATGTAAGGCTCTCCGGAGCCCTTTAAATAAAGTACTTGAGTTGTAGAGTTTTGTTGTGATGCCATATTGTATTTGCACATATCGAGCATATTGTGTGTATGTTTGAAATGCTTGGTATGTGTGGGATCCGACAATCTAGTTGTTTATCTTTAGCAGCCTCTCTTATGGGGAAATGTAGTCTAGTGCCTCCTTGAGCCATAGTAGTCCGCTACAGCCCGGTTCACCGGAGTCCTGCTAGCCCAGCACTACTGCTCTGGACGCTTGACTGGCCGGCATGTGAGTCATATCGTTCCTGTGTCTGTCCCTTCGGGGAAATGTCACGCGGTGACATCCGGAGTCCTGCCTAGCCTGCTACAGCCCGGGTCACCGGAGTCCTGTTAGCCCAGTGCTACAGCCCGGATTCACACGCTGCTGACTGACACGTTCGATGTTGATTCATGTATGCATGTCCCCATACGTTAGTGCCGCTTTGGGTTCACGACTAGCCATGTCGGCCCGGGTTCTCTGTCATATGGATGCTAGCGACATTATCATATACGTGAGCCAAAAGGCGCAAACGGTCCCGGGCCATGGTAAGGCGACACCCGAGGGAGTACCGTGCGTGAGGCCGCAATGTTATATGAGGTGTTACAGGCTAGATCGGTGTGACTTGGAATCGGGGTCCTGACAGAAACTCTCCGGAGCGCAACTCAATTACCCCATCTATGACAAAGAGCTATATGCTTTAGTGCGAGTTTTGCATGAATGGGAACATTACCTACGCCCTCATGAGTTCATCATCCATACCGACCATGAAACGCTTAAATACCTTAAGGGTCAAACTAAGTTGAACAAGCGTCATGCTAAATGGAGTGAGTTTATTGAGTCTTTTCCTTATGTCATCAAGTATATTAAAGGTAAGGAAAATGTTGTGGCGGATGCGCTTTCCGTATATGCATGCTTGTCACTCAACTTGAATTGAATGGCATTGGTTTTGAGCACATAAAAGACTTGTATGAGCATGATCCTACATTTGCTATTCCTTATGCCAAGTGTTTGACGCATACTTCTTGGGATCGATATTACCTCAAGGATGGTTATCTTATGAGAGCTAACAAACTTTGCATCCCCGAGTCTTCTCTTTGTTTGTTACTTTTGCAAAAATCTCATGGAGGAGGACTAATGGGACATTTTGGACGCGACAAGACATTCGCCACGCTCTCCAAGAACTACTTTTGGCCTAAGATGTTTCGCGACGTCAACCGCTTCACCAACCGATGCTCTACATGTCGCAAAGCTAAGTCTAAAGCCCAATCTCATGGCCTCTATATGCCACTTCCAATTCCATATCAACCATGGGAAGATATTAGCATGGATTTTGTGCTTGGTTTGCCTAGAACTCGAAATGGCAAGGATTCCGTTTTTGTTGTTGTGGACCGATTCTCCAAAATGGCTCATTTCGTTCCTTGCAACAAGATAGACGATGCTTCACATGTTGCAAATTTGTTTTGTAGGGAAATATTGCGCCTTCATGGAGTGCCAAACACGATTGTCTCAGACCGCGACGTCAAGTTCTTGAGTTACTTTTGGAAAACCTTGTGCGCCAAGCTCGGAATCAAGCTCTTGTTCTCTTCGGCATACCATCCAAAAACCGACGGCCAAACGGAGGTGACGAACTGCATGCTCTCCACTCTACTACGCGTGTTGATAAAGAAGAACATGAAGGAGTGGGAGGAGTGCCTACCTATCGCCAAGTACGCCTACAATCGTGCAAGACATTCGACTACCGGCAAGTCCCCCTTCGAGGTCGTCTATGGCTTCAACCCATTGTCATAATTGTCACCATTGGACATTCTACCTCTACCGCTACAAGAGTGCACAAACATGGACGCGAGTGCCCGAGTCAACTTCCTCAAGAAGATGCATGAAGATACAAGGAACACCATCAAGTGCCAAGTACAACGACTCGCGACCAAGCTCAACGTCAACAAGCAACCCATGATATTCAATGTTGGAGATCTTGTGTGGCTACACCTTCGCAAGGACCGCTTTCCCAACGAACGCAAGTCCAAACTTCTACCACGAGCCGATGGACCCTTCAAGGTGCTTGCACGCTACAACAACAACGCAGACAAGATCGACATCCCACGCGAAAAGTACTCCGTGAGCGACATCTTCAACATCAAAGATCTCTCCCCGTACCATGGTGATGAGGATTTCGGTCCGAGGTCGGATCTTTCCCAAGGGAGGGGAGATGATGCGGAGCATCCTACGATCATCCCCATGGACCTACCATCGTCTCATCAAGAGCCAAGAGGACCCATGACACGAGCACCAGCTAGAGCTCTCGAGAACGAGGTGACTTCCTTCCTTAATGCTATCACGTATGATCCACTCGAGCCTTGGCTACTACCTAAGTCCGATATGCTATGCATGATCAGGTGTCAAGAGGACCCTCCCGAAGATGCTCGTGAAGACGGACAAGCCGCCAAGTCCATGGATGAAGAGAACCAACGGAAACGGGCAAGTTCACCTTCCAGGCCCCGGACATCCGGCCCCTGGAGCGACCACATCAGTCGAAGCCCTGCCGCCCACGTCTACAGGGCACGGACATCCGACGTCCAGCCCGGACATCCGGCAAGAGCCCGGGCATCCGACCAGAAGCCCGGAAATCCGGCGCCACGCACCAGAACCTACAGAAGCTTTCGCCGCCAGCCCGGACATCCGGCCCCCTAGCCCGGACATCCGACCCATCCCGAAGCCCCGGACATCCGGCCCGACGCCCGGACATCCGGCTCCGCCTGTCTGCGCACAGTAAAGGGCCCAAGCCCATGTACCTCTTCGTCCCCCTAGACTATATATACTCCATCCCCTTCCTCTTTCTAGGGTCAGCATTAGTTTAGCTCATAGTTGAGATAGAGCTTTGCTCATCCATTACGGATCTCCTCCTCGAGAGAGACTGCGGCCCCTCTTCGGAGAAGATCACCTTGGATTCAACACCCCCTCTTGGGTGGCCCCCATCAAGACCTCCTCACGGAGAAGAACCGGTTACCGTTTGTGTCGTCCGTTGTTGACTTTGGATCTTGTATCTCACCTTTGTGTTCATCGATCTAGCGCATGTGTGATCTATTCTTGTTGGTTGAGTGATTTCTCTCGTGTTTCCCTCGTGTTCATCGCGTTCTTCGTAGGGATCTGCTCCTTTCGTGAAAGATCAGCCATCTAGGGTTCCACCCTACATCATCTTGGTAACACGAGGGAAACACGAGAGAAATCACTCAACCAACAAGAATAGATCACACATGCGCTAGATCGATGAACACAAAGATGAGATACAAGATCCAAAGTCAACAACGAACGATACAAACGGTAACCGGTTCTTCTCCGTGAGGAGGTCTTGATGGGGGCCACCCAAGAGGGGGTCTTGAATCCAAGGTGATCTCCTCCGAAGAGGGGCCGCAGTCTCTCTCGAGGAGGAGATCCATAATGGATGATCAAATCTCTATCTCAACTATGAGCTAAACCAATGCTGACCCTAGAAAGAGGAAGGGGATGGAGTATATATACGGGGGCAAAGAGGTACATGGGCTTTGACCCTTTACTGTGCGCAGATAGGCGGAGCCGGATGTTCGAGCGTCGGGCCGGATGTCCGGGGCTTCGGGAGGGGCCGGATGTCCGGGCTAGGGGGCCGGATGTCCGGGCTGGCGGCGAAAGCTTCTGTAGGTTCTGGTGCGTGGCGCCGGATTTCCGGGCTTCTGGCCGGATGTCCGGGCTCGGGCCGGATGTCCGGGCCCTGTAGACGTGGGCGGCAGGGCTTCGGCTGATGTGGTCGCTCCAGGGGCCGAATGTCCGGGGCCTGGAAGGTGAACTTGCCCGTTTCCGTTGGTTCTCTTCATCCATGGACTTGGCGGCTTGTCCGTCTTCACGAGCATCTTCGGCAGGGTCCTCTTGACACCTAATCATGCATAGCATATCGGACTTAGGTAGTAGCCATGTCTCAAGTGGATCATACGTGATATCACTAAGGAAGGAAGTAACCTCATTCTCAAGAGCTCTAGCTCATGCTCGTGTCATGGGTCCTCTTGGCTCTTGATGAGACGACGGTAGGTCCATGGGGATGATCGTAGGATGCTCCGCATCATCTCCCTCCCTTGGGAAACATCCGACCTCGGATCGAAATCCTCATCACCATGGTACGAGGAGAGATCTTTGATGTTGAAGATGTCGCTCACGGAGTACTTGTCGCGTGGGATGTCGATCTTGTATGCGTTGTTGTTGTAGCGTGCAAGCACCTTGAAGGGTCCATCGGCTCGTGGTAGAAGTTTGTACTTCCGTTCATTGGGAAAGCGGTCCTTGCTAAGGTGTAGCCACACAAGATCTCCAACATTGAACATCACGGGTTGCTTGTTGACGTTGAGCTTGGTCGCGAGTCGTTGTACTTGGCGCTCGATGGTGTTCCTTGTATCTTGATGCATCTTCTTGAGCAAGTTGACTCAGGCACCCGCGTCCTTTTTTGTGCGCTCTTGTAGCGGTAGAGGTAGAATGTCCAATGGTCACAATGGGTTGAAGCCATAGACGACCTCGAAGGGGGACTTGCCGGTAGTCGAATGTCTTGCAGGATTGTAGGCGTACTCGGCGATAGGTAGGCACTCCTCCCACTCCTTGATGTTCTTCTTTATCAACACGCGTAGTAGAGTGGAGAGCGTGCAGTTCGTCACCTCCATTTGGCCGTCGGTTTGTGGATGGTATGCCGAAGAGAACAAGAGCTTGATTCCGAGCTTGGCGCACAAGGTCTTCCAAAAGTAACTCAAGAACTTGACGTCGTGGTCCGAGACAATCGTCTTTGGCACTCCATGAAGGCGCAATATTTCCCTACAAAACAAATTTGCAACATGTGAAGCATCGTCTATCTTGTTGCAAGGAATGAAATGAGCCATTTTGGAGAATCGGTCCACAACAACAACAACGGAATCCTTGCCATTTCGAGTTCTAGGCAAACCAAGCACAAAATCCCTGCTAATATCTTCCCATGGTTGATATGGAATTGGAAGTGGCATATAGAGGCCATGAGATTGGGCTTTAGACTTAGCTTTGCGACATGTAGAGCATCGGTTGGTGAAGCGGTTGACGTCGCGAAACATCTTAGGCCAAAAGTAGTTCTTGGAGAGTGTGGCGAATGTCTTGTCGCGTCCAAAATGTACCATTAGTCATCCTCCATGAGATTCTTGCAAAAGTAACAAACGAAGAGAAGACTCGGGGATGCAAAGTTTGTTAGCTCTCATAAGATAACCATCCTTGAGGTAATATCGATCCCAAGAAGTATGCGTCAAACACTTGGCATAAGGAATAGCAAATGTAGGATCATGCTCATACAAGTCTTTTATGTGCTCAAAACCAATGACATTCAATTCAAGTTGAGTGACAAGCATGCATATACGGGGAAGCGCATCCGCCACAACATTTTCCTTACCTTTAATATACTTGAGGACATAAGGAAAAGACTCAATAAACTCACTCCATTTAGCATGACGCTTGTTCAACTTAGTTTGACCCTTAAGGTATTTAAGCGTTTCATGGTCGGTATGGATGATGAACTCATGAGGGCGTAGGTAATGTTCCCGTTCATGCAAAACTCGCACTAAAGCATATAGCTCTTTGTCATAGATGGGGTAATTGAGTTGCGCTCCGGAGAGTTTCTCACTAAAGTATGCAATGGGGCGCTTCTCTTGCGTTAACACACCTCCTATGCCATTACCACTAGCATCGCAATGAATTTCAAAAGGTTTGTCAAAGTTGGGTAATGCAAGCACGGGAGCATGAGTAAGCAAATTTTTAAGCTCATTGAAAGCGATGTCTTGGGATGTTCCCCAAACAAACGGTCCATTTTTCTTACTCAAAGCATGCAAAGGTGAAGCAATGGTGCTAAAATCCTTCACAAATTGACGGTAGAAACCGTCTAAACCAGGAAAACTACGCACTTGTTGCAAATTGCTTGGTTGGGGCCAAGTTTTAATAGCATTTATCTTAGATTCATCAACATGAACACCCTTAGAAGATACTACGAAACCCAAGAAAACAAGCTTATCAACACCAAATAGGCATTTTCCATATTAGCATAAAGTTGCTCTTTTCGAAGAGTTTGTATCACGGTGCGAAGGTGGGTGACAGGTTCTTTGAGAGATTTGGTAAACACAAGGATATCATCAAAGTAGACAAAAACAAATTCACCAATGTAATGGCGAAACACGTAATACATAAGACGCATGAAAGTACCGGGTGCTTCCGATAAACCCATAGGCATGACTAACCACTCATATAGACCAAACTTGGTTTTGAAAGCGGTTTTCCATTCATCACCCTCTTGTATGCGGATTTGATAGTAACCACTTTTAAGATCAATTTTGGAAAAGATAGTGGCACCGCTAAGTTCATCAAGCATATCATCAAGGCGTGGAATGGGGTACCTATAGCGAACGGTGATAGCATTGATAGGTCTACAATCGGAACACATGCAAAAACTACCGTCTCGTTTTGGCACAAGAATGACCGGTACGGCACAAGGACTCAAACTTTCACGCACATGTCCATGATCTATGAGATGCTTTACTTGCCTTTGTATTTCTTTGGTTTCTTCGGGGTTGACGCGGTAGGGAGCTTTGTTTGGAAGCGGCGCTCGGGAGATGAGATCGATCCGGTGCTCAATGCCTCGTAGTGGAGGTAGACCCGGAGGTAGCTCCTCGGGGAAAACATCTTGGAATTCCTGCAATAAAGAAGATAACACCAAAGGTAGATTGTGAGAGTTGTTAGTTTTTGGTGCCTTGTCCTTGCACAATAGGACATAGTGTAGGACACTTGATGGGTTCTCACACACTTCTCTCATCTCATGTTTGGTGGCAAATAGGACTAAGTTTTTCTTGTCGCTCATCGTGGAGGCACTCAATTTGGGCTTGTGGCGCTCACTCTCTTTTTTGTGGGTCGCTCTCTCACTATTCTTTCCACGATGGGTGGCTTGCTTGTCGGCGAGTACTTGGCTTGGAGACATAGGTCGTAGCACAAACTCTTTCCCTTTCATCTTGAAGCTATAGTGATTTGTACGCCCATTGTGAATGACACCTCGGTCAAATTGCCATGGCCATCCAAGAAGGGGGTGGCAAACGGTCATCGGAAGGACATCACACTCCAAAGTGTCCTCATAGGCGCCGATCTTGAAAGAGACTTGTACCCTATGCTCGACTTGGATGGTGCCGGTGTCGCTTAGCCATTGAACCTTGTAGGGGTGAGGGTGCTTCATCTTGACCAATTGGAGTTTGGAGCATAGTTCTTCACTTGCTAAGTTATGGCAACTACCTCCATCGATGATGACCTTGACGGACCATCCATTGATGTCGGCCTTTGTGTGGAAGATATGGCATCTTTGATCTTCGTCTTGTTGATGTTGAAGAGTCAAGACCTTGGAGACAACAAGAGCGGGACTTGAGTCTTCATCACAAAAGACTTGATCATCTTCGTCTTCGTTGTTCACTTGTCGGTGCATGGCCACTTGCTCAAGGGCTTCCATTTCTCCTTCACTCATGGAGTCGTAGGTTCCGTCGTCGTTGAGGATCATGGTGCACTTGTTTGTGCACTCGAAGGACTTGTGGCCTCGGCCTCCGCATGTGAAACATTTGATGGAACTTGTCTTGATGGTCTCATCGGTTGGAGTAGATGATGATGAAGCTTTCGGCTTGAAGTTGCTTGTAGTAGGAGGACGACTTGAGCTTGTCGAAGTTTCTTGTAACTTGACTTGTCGCCGTTGCTTGTAGATGGCTTGGTTGAGGTAGAAGGTGTTGGAGTCGTCGAAGCTTGATTGTTGCAGAGGCCATAGGACTTGGATGAGAACTTGGCATACTTGAAGTCGTCTTGTACTTGCCGTTCCGCTTTGGTAGCTTGATGCACTAGCTCGATGAGGTTTGAGTATGGTTGGAAGTCGGCAATCTTCTTGATAGGGTGATTGAGTCCATTCAAGAAACGTGCCATAGTTTGCTCATCATCTTCTTTGACATTGGCTCGTATCATGGCAATCTCCATTTCCTCGTAGTACTCTTCAACGCTCTTGGTTCCTTGCTTGAGTTGTTGGATTTTCTTGAAGAGGTCGCGGTTGCAGTAGTTTGGCACGAATCGTGCTCTCATGACATCCTTCATTTGTGCCCAATTGGCGATGGGTGGTTCACCTCTTGCCGCTCGGCGCTCAATGACTTGTTCCCACCAAATGAGGACGTAGTCTTGGAATTCAAGGGATGCCATTGCGATCTTCTTCTCTTCTTCATAGCTGTGCAAGCGGAAGATTTTGTGAACCTTCAATGCCCATGATATGTACTCTTCGGGGTCATTGCTTCTGGTAAACTTGGGCATGGTGAACTTTAGCTTGCCATATCGTTGCTCTTCATTGTGTTGGGGTCGGGGATGATGACGCCCATGTCGGTGAGGATTGGCAATCTCATGTTGCTCTTGGCGAGGAGGGTTGTCTTCCTCATGTTGCTCTTGGCGAGGAGGGTTGTCGACCTCATGTTGCTCTTGGCAAGGACGGGGTCCATTGTCTTCTTGCTCTCGATGGACTTGACGTTCTTGTCTCGCTTGAGGAGGAGCTTGTCTATCTTGACGAGGAGCTTTTCGATATTGACGAGGAGCTTGTCGATGCACACGTGCGTGGTAAATTCTTTCTTGAGCTTCGTCGCGAAGTGCTTCTTGATGTAGTCGAGCTTGTCGGCCTCGATTGGCTATGGCACGACTTTAATCATGAAGGGCACGTTGCGCCTCAAGTGCTTCAGCTTCACGTAGTTGTTGTTCTTGACATTGTGCCTCTGCGTCTTGTGCATCATGATGTTGTCGCACTTGCTCCTCTTGTTCTTGTTGTCGTTGGCGTTGCCGTTCTTGTGCTTGTGCGAGTGCAGCTTGGTTTTGACAATGTCGATGCTCTTGAGAGTCGGTGTCGTGTAGAGGATTGCGGTTTGCTTGACGGTCTTGACGCGCGGCACGACGAAGAGTATTCGATGTCGGTGTACTAGAACCGGAGAGGGTGTCGTCGGAGTGAGGACTTGAGCGGCTCCGTCTTGAAGACGACGAAGTTGTAGAAGAGCGGACCATCATGGTTCGGATATCTTCTTTGAGGGAACTCATGGATGTGTCGAAGTAGTCTCTTGTACGTTGCTCGGATTGTCGTAGGTCGCTGGCGAGATTGTCGATGTGGTCGCCCAAAGCAGTTCTTGATGCAAAGCTCGGTGTGCACCAAATAGTTGAGTCTTGGTGACGTAGGATGACATGTCGTCGTCTTGCTCCAAGAAGAGTGGGTTCGTAGAAGTACTTGGACTATCCATCATTCCAAACAAAGATATGTGAGTGGGAGAAAAAGAAGAACCAATACCAAATGTACCTTTACCGATGTTGAAAATGGATCAAAGATCACTCCAATGTGTATCAAGGAAATAGCACAATTGGTACCAATTCTTGTCGGTTCTCACACCTACACAAGTAAAAGCTTATGGTGGAGCTTGGTTAGGATGGTGGCACAAAATTTGATGCAATTGTAAGTGAGACTCAATAATGTTGGAAATGATTCACAAATTTGCAAATGCAACAAGTAGACCAATAGCAAGATATGGTACACGAAAACACACACGCAAATAGATAATGTGGGGTTGTACAACCAAGGGTGAGCCAAAATGTGGAATCCACCAATATGCTCTTGTTGCACAACACTAGAGAGACGCTAGCACGATTGCACAATAGGCAGATACGAACTTGTGCACAACCTACTAAGCAAAAATGCAACGACTTCTATCCCAAGTATGCTATATGTATGATGTTCCTATGGTTTGATCCAAGATGATCAAGTATGACAATCTTAATGTTGTATGATGCTATGGTTCTTGCTTATAAGCTCTTTGCTTATCTTTCCCTTTTTCTTAAAAGCTTGTTTGGCTCTTTGTTGTTTGAGCTCTTTTCTCATGCAATGCTTCACGAACCAAGATAGCAATTGTGTATGCGAAGACAACTTTGTGACACAAGAGATGATACCAAGATATGCAACACAATGATGGTATGTATGCTATGGGAAGTATGAACACTAATGTGCACAAGTCACGTTGCCGACAATACTCAAAGGCTAGTCTCGATGGGTAAGCTACGCAAAAGTAAGGCTATGTGGTTATCAATGCAAATGCAAGAGTATGATGATATCACGATACCAAAGTGATACCAAGGTGAGGTTGATACCACAATTGTGATGTAGCCGTTCGTAGTAGTCGTTGGCGAAGATGAGCGGTGGTGATGTTGATGCCGAACCGTACCTAGATAGCCGAAACACAATAGGACACGGAAACCACAACTCAAATTCTCAAAGCAAAACGGATCAAGATTGTCGGAGTTGGTAGCGGGAAAGGCTATGGTGGTGTTATGCGGAAATGGTGGTGGTATGCGGAAGTGTATGTGGGCTCCAGGACAAAGTTGGACGAAAGTTAGGTGGTAAACGGAGTGGAGGATGGAAGTGATGCTGTCAGGGGCCGGATGTCCGGGCTGATGGTCGGATGTCCTGGCTGTCGGGCCGGATGTCCTGGCTCGGGATCCGTGGACGAACTCGAAGAACACCGCGTGGAGAGTTCAAATCCGGGGCAAAATTCGGAAGATTTTGTGGATGGAATTTGGGGAAAAGATGGGGAAAAGCTGGATCTACCTGCAACACACGAAATCCGCGGATCAAATCCAACAAAACTTCATCACACCAACAAATCACAAAAAAAATTGGGGCTATTTTTGTGGGACAATTTTCTGATTAGGACGAAAAACAACAAAATCAAGCTAGAAAACAAAGAGAGTGGGCTCCGAAATCGTGATCAACGTGGCTCATGATACCAAGATGATGTAGGGTGGTACCCTAGATGGCCGATATTTCACGAAAGGAGCAGATCCCTACGAAGAACACGATGAACACGAGGGGGAACACGAGGGAAACACGAGGGAAACACAAGAGAAATACCTTAACCAACAAGAATAGATCACACATGCGCTAGATCGATGAACACAAAGGTGAGATACAAGATCCAAAGTCAACAACAGACGATACAAACGGTAATCGGTTCTTCTCCGTGAGGAGGTCTTGATGGGGGCCACCCAAGAGGGGGTCTTGAATCCAAGGTGATCTTCTCTGAAGAGGGGCCACAGTCTCTCTCGAGGAGGAGATCCGTAATGGATGATCAAAGCTCTATCTCAACTATGAGCTAAACCAATGCTGACCCTAGAAAGAGGAAGGGGATGGAGTATATATAGTCTAGGGGGCGAAGAGGTACATGGGCTTCGGCCCTTTACTGTGCGCAGACAGGCGGAGCCGGATGTCCGGGCGTCGGGCCGGATGTCCGGTGCTTCGGGAGGGGCCGGATGTCCGGGCTGGCAGCGAAAGCTTCTATAGGTTCTGGTGCGTGCGCCGGATTTCCAGGCTTCTGGCCGGATGTACGGGCTCGGGCCGGATGTCCGGGCTGTACACCGGATGTCCGGGCCCTGTAGACGTGGGCGGCAGGGCTTCGGCTGATGTGGTCGCTCCAGGGGCCGGATGTCCGGGGCCTGGAAGGTGAACTTGCCCGTTTCCGTTGGTTCTCTTCATCCATGGACTTGGCGGCTTGTCCGTCTTCATGAGCATCTTCGGGAGGGTCCTCTTGACACCTGATCATGCATAGCATATCGGACTTAGGTAGTAGCCATGTCTGGAGTGGATCATACGTGATATCACTAAGGAAGGAAGTCACCTCGTTCTCGAGAGCTCTAGCTCGTGCTCGTGTCATGGGTCCTCTTGGCTCTTGATGAGACGATGGTAGGTCCATGGGGATGATCGTAGGATGCTCCGCATCATCTTGTCGGAGTTGGTAGCGGGAAAGGCTATGGTGGTGCTATGTGGAAGTGGTGGTGGTATGCGGAAGTGTATGTGGGCTCCGGGACAAAGTTTGACGAAAGTTAGGCGGTAAATGGAGTGGAGGATGGAAGTGATGCTATCAGGGGTCAGATGTCTGGGCTGATGGCCGGATGTCCGGGCCGGGCCGGATGTCCGGGCTGTCGGGCCGGATGTCCGGGCTCGGGATCCGTGGACGAACTCGAAGAACACCGCGTGGAGAGGTCAAATCCGGGGCAAAATTCGGAAGATTTTGTGGATGGAATTTGGGGAAAAGATGGGGAAAAGCTAGATCTACCTGCAACACACGAAATCCGCGGATCAAATCCAACAAAACTTCATCACACCAACAAATCACAAAAAAAATTTGGGGCTATTTTTGTGGGACAATTTTTTGATTAGGACGAAAAACAACAAAATCAAGCTAGAAAACAAAGAGAGGGGGCTCCGAAATCGTGATCAACGTGGCTCATGATACCAAGATGATGTACGGTGGAACCCTAGATGGCCAATTCTTCACGAAAGGAGTGGATCCCTATGAAGAACGCGATGAACTCGAGGGGGAACATGAGGGAAACACGAGGGGAACACGAGAGAAATCACTCAACCAACAAGAATAGATCACACATGCGCTAGATCGATGAACACAAAGGTGAGATACAAGATCCAAAGTCAACAACGGACGATACAAACGGTAACCAGTTCTTCTCCGTGAGGAGGTCTTGATGGGGGCCACCCAAGAGGGGGTCTTGAATCCAAGGTGATCTTCTCCGAAGAGGGGCCGCAGTCTATCTCGAGGAGGAGATCCATAATAGCTGAGCAAAGCTCTATCTCAACTATGAGCTAAACCAATGCTGACACTAGAAAGAGGAAGGGGATGGAGTATATATAGTCTAGGGGGCGAAGAGGTACATGGGCTTCTGCCCTTTACTATGCGCAGACAGGCGGAGCCGGATGTCCGGGCGTCGGGCCGGATGTCCGTGGCTTTGGGAGGGGCCGGATGTCCGGGCTAGGGGGGCGGATGTCCGGGCTGGCGGTGAAAGCTTCTGTAGGTTCGGGTGCGTGGCGCCGTATTTCCGGGCTTCTGGCCGGATGTCCGGGCTAGGGGGGCGGATGTCCGGGCTAGGGGGCCGGATGTCCGGGGCTTCAGGAGGGGCCGGATGTCCGGGCTAGGGGGCCGGATGTCCGGGCTGGCGGCGAAAGCTTCTGTAGGTTCTGGTGCGTGCGCCGGATTTCCGGGCTTCTGGCCGGATGTACGGGCTCGGGCCGGATGTCCGGGCTGTACACCGGATGTCCGGGCCCTGTAGACGTGGGCGGCAGGGCTTCGGCTGATGTGGTCGCTCCAGGGGCCGGATGTCCGGGGCCTGGAAGGTGAACTTGCCCGTTTCCGTTGGTTCTCTTCATCCATGGACTTGGCGGCTTGTCCGTCTTCACGAGCATCTTCGGGAGGGTCCTCTTGACACCTGATCATGCAGAGCATATCAGACTTAGGTAGTAGCCATGTCTCGAATGGATCATACGTGATATCACTAAGGAAGGAAGTCACCTCGTTCTCGAGTGCTCTAGCTCGTGCTCGTGTCATGGGTCCTCTTGGCTCTTGATGAGACGATGGTAGGTCCATGGGGATGATCGTAGGATGCTTCGCATCATGAAGTCACTCTCACTCTCAATATGGTGGCTAAAGTCACTCAAGTCATCATAGTTCATCGTGGTCGAGGTGAAATACTCAACCATATCATCACCGTCGCCGTGGATGAAGGCCGAAGATGGCACATCATCACTCTCGCCTCCTAAGATGGAAGAATCCACCGTGCTCGCCACCTTGTCGCTCGCCTTCAAAGCATGTTCCTTGATTGGCTCCATAGTCGTAGTCATCACCGCACCCTCTTGAAAAAGAGTCGAAGTAGACTCGGCATCATCAGTGCCACAAGGAGGAATGGCGGTGGAGTCGAACTTGGGAGCATCGTCTTGGAGCTCGTCGAGCTTGGACATCTTGGTGGTACTATCCTCATGCTCAATCTCAGGGAGCTTGGTCGCCGAGATGTGTGCTTGGGGTGGAGAAGCCTTGGCCTTCATGAGTTCTTGTTCCGCCTTGAGAGCACCAATGTAGTTATCGTCGAGGGACTTGTAGTTCTCGAGGAAGATAGTCTTGGAGATGTCGTTGTGCAATCCCATCATGAAGTGGAACTTCATCGAAATGGGGTCATCCACGTCAGCTCGTCGCAAGGCATTCTTCATCTCCTTGAAGTACGCATCGATGGACTTGGATCCTTGGATGGCGTTCTCCAATTAGCGTAGAAGTTGTTCCGTGTAGGTTGGAGGCACGAGCCGCATTTCTCTCTTCGTCTTGGGCCAACTCATGCCGTAGATCTCCGAAGGTGTGTGAAGCCACCATGTGTACGCATAGTCGTGGAAGTTTCTTGTGGTGCACTTCACTTGATCTTCGGGACGAACTTGATGTAGCTTGAGGTAGTCGTCCATCAAGCGCTCCCACTCGAGATACTCCTCGGGTTCTTGAGTCCCATAGAAAGGAATCGCATGGTCGGTGTCGAGGTCGTAGTAGCTCGTGGAAGTCATGGACTTGAGCTTGGGGAGCTTCTCTTGAGCGTAGTCTTGAGGTGCTTGTAGGCTAAGATGTCGTATGTCCGTAGGCGAAGATGCCTTGAAGTCGCTTGGCGAAGATGCCAAGGGAGAGGGTGAAGTCGTTGAGCGGTTGTTGGTGTTGAGCTCTTGACCTTCACGTTCTTGTCGTTGATGATGTCGATGCCGATGTGATCTTGCCGGAGATGGTAGGTCAGAAGCATGTGCACTAGAGCATCTTCTCGAAGATGAGGAAGATCTCTTGTAGGACTTGATGAGGGCTTTGATCTCCTCCATTTGATCTTGCATCTTGGCGTCGATGGAGTTTTTGTGGCATCGAACTCATCGTTGTTGTTGTAGACCAAAGGTGAAATGCCTTGCCTATCCATCACAAGACTCGAGCAAATGTGAGTGGGAGAAAGAGAAGAACTAGACCAAAAACCAATGTTGAAGATGGATCAATGATCACTCAATAATGTAACAAGGAAATATCACAATTGGTACCGATCTCGTCAATTCTCACACCTACACAAGTAAGGCTTACGGAGTAGCTTGGTGAGGATAGTGGCACAAAAATTTGATCAAAATGTTAGCAAAGAGTCAATAATTTTGAAAGAGATTCACAAATTCGCAAGTGAAACAAGTAGACCAATAGCAATAAATGGCACACGAAAACGCACACACGGATAGATAAATGGGGTCGTGCAACCAAGGAATGAGCACAAAATGTGGAATCCACGGAAAACGCTCGTGTTGCACAACTCAAGAGAGACGCTAGCACGATTGCTCAATAGGCGGATACGATACTTGTGCACAACCTATAAGATGCAAAATGGATAAACTTTCTATCCCAAGTATGCTCTATGTATGATGTTCCCGGTGTTTCTCTCAAGATGATCCAAGATGATCGGATATGACAATCTTTTGTGCAATGTGGTATGATGCTATGGCTCTTGCTTACAAGCTTCTTTGCTCCCTTTTTCTTTTGCTTAAAAGCTTATTCTTTTTTTGATATGGCCACAATGCGAAATGCACAAACCAAGATAGCAATTGTGTATATGCGGGAACAATCTTGTGACATAAGAGATGATAGCATACCAAGATGATACCAATATGATATGGTATGTATGCAATGGAAGGTGTAGATCGATGATCACTAATGTGCACAAGTAACGTTGCCGAAAATACTCAAATGGCTTGTCTCGATAGGCAAGTGACGCAAAATGGGCAAGGGGTTATCATACTATGGCAAGAAGAATGTACAATGACGGGATACCACGATACCAAGATGATATGGAGGTTACCGTCCGTGGCGATGATGAGTGGGGGTGTTCTTGATGTAGATACCAAGATGATGTAGACCCGTCCCTAATTAGCCGAAACACCTTAGGAAACGGAAAAACCGCGAACTCAAAATCTCCAAAGGCAAATGTCAAATGGTTGTAGCGGAATGCGGTGGTGGTTTCAGAAGTTCAATGGGATTGCGGAAATGCAATGATGGGTTTTGGAGTATGCCATGCGGAAGTGGAGGTTATAGTGGTGGACTATACACGGCGTCGGAGTTGAAGTCACCGTCCCTAATTAGCCGAAACACCTTAGGAGACACAAACCACAACTCGGACAAGATCAAACAAAATTGGGTTAAGTTGAGGTGGCGGAAGTGTATGGTAAGAAAAGTTATGCGGTAGTTATGGTGGAGGGTTGATGAAGAAGTAACCGTCCCTAAGTAGCCTTAACACCTTAGGAGACTCGAATCACTACTCAAACAACCTCAAATGCAATGGGGAACAAATGTGTTAGGTTGCGGAAGGCTATGGTGGTATTGTGGATGATATGGTGGAAGGCCTAGGCAAAGATGCCAAAGTTCCAAAAAATTTATGGAGTCAAATGGCGGTGAAACCAATGTGAGGACCTCGGGCACGTCGATAGCTTCAAAACGAGTCAAAGAACACTCAAATCGGAGTTCGGAGCGAAAAGTTATGATGAAAACGGTGAAGGAGGGTAGTGCTGAATTTCTGTGTAATGTCTCTGGTTAGGCCGGAAGTTCTGGGACTCTGATTGGACTTGTTCTTGAGTGTTTCTCTTGTGATTTCCCCTCTTGTTCTTCGTGTTCTTCACATTCTTCGTGGATCCCCCTCAAATTCGTGAAAGATCTCCACTTAGGGTCTCCACCCTACAACAGAAGAAGCCATCTAGCTACTAGCTACGGACCTGTAGGTCTATGGAAAACTACTCACGCATCATCAGAGGGGCAACAAGGACGATGAAGAACCCCTTCATGATCATTTCCCCCTCTGGTAGTGTAGCGATCCGACCTCAAACGGTCAAATCTATGTGCATAAGTGTCATCCTTGGATCGGTAATGCTGACACACATAGTACTTGAAGGATTTATAACAGAGTGCAATCACACACTTATTACATCGAATGACTCAAAACAGAACTTACTACAATAATATGGCTTAAGGCCATCTAACAAACATAGCTATGGAAGCATCGAAGGTAAATGAGTCCATCAACTCCAACGGCATAGCTGAGTGCACGACAACGACCTAGCGCACCTTACGCTTTGTCTGAAAAGTCTGCAACATAATACGTTGCAGCCCGAAAACGGGTCAGCACATGGAATATGCTGGCAATATAACACCGTAGAGCAATGAACAAGATAAATGCTAACACTACATGCAAATATGGCTGGTGGAGGCTCTATGGTTATCATGTTTTTGTGAAAAGACAATTTTTTCCTACAACAAAGGAATATATTTTGTTTAACTATCATGGTGGTTGATAAACATTGAGAAGGTTCCTCCAACTCAATCCCAATTAAACAATATTAATAACCCAACAAATTAATTTAGAGTGATGAGATCAAATCAATAATTCAAGTACCAGATACTCAAGATGTCCATAACCGGGGACACGGCTGATCATGATTAGTTTGTACACTCTGCAGAGGTTTGCGCACTTTTCCCCACAAGACTCGATCTCCTCCATTGTATTTCTCACACTGCATGATGTTTGAGAAACGGATGACCGAGACAAAGTCTTTCCGAAGAGGTCCCCTTAACCGATAGATAGGTCGGTACACCTACAATCCCCTACATCTGCTAGCCCATCATGGAAAGGTTTCCCACAACTTACTCAACTATGCCAGAGCCCATAATGGCATGTGGCTGCACACGGAGGTTTCTAACATGAATAAGCTTATGATCCCTTTGAGCCTGGATGGCGAACCATAGGATGATCACACGGGTACTCCGGGATATCCTAGGACAACACTGGATTATCCAGGTGCCCAGACAACCACTGGGTGCTCCAGGGTGCCTCAACCAATCCACCCAGATGTGTATTAAACTAGCCACCTTAAGTTTAACCATTAGTTAACATCCCTCACATCTATCATGGATCACTCAAACCAAACCACGTCTACGAGCATAGCATAGCAGTATAAGCATAACGTAGAAGTAACTCCCATGGTTTGATATAAAAGGCAGTAGGTTCTACCTCATCATCTACTTCCCAAAACCCACATGTTAACCAGATCCTACTCATGCAATGTTTGAGGATTGGACTAATGCATAAAAACTGGTTAATGAAGAGATATGATCAAAGTGTTACTTGCCTTGCTGATGATCCGCAAACCCTAGAGACTAATGTTTTTTAACTGCACCTTCAGCTCTAGAGTCTGGAACTATTTGGGTATTGATTGGTCTGGAGGCTCAGATATTCTGCAATGTATCCTGCACGCCAGGTCCAGCTTCAAACACCCTTTCTTCGTTGAAGTTTTGCTAACAGCAGCATGGAATATTTGGATTTTGCGAAATGGTAGAATCTTCAGAGCTGAGAGAGCTTGTAGCGACCAGACCTCAAATGGCCTGTGCTGCTGTGCACCAGTGTCATCCCTGGATCAGTAATGCTGACACGCACAGTACAAATGGAGGATTTATAACAGAGTAGCAATCACACACTTATTACATCGAATATCTCCAAAGAGAGTAAGAATGATAAACATGGCTTAAGGCCATCTAATAACGATAACAGCGGAAGACTTGGAAGATAAGTGAGTCCATCAACTCCAGCGGCATCACTGAGTATAAGACCACGACCTAAGGCACCTTACTCGTCGTCTGAAAAGTCTGCAACATGAAACGTTGCAGCCCGAAAACGGGTCAGCACATAGAATATGCTGGCAATGTAACACATAGAGAACAATGAACAATAATAATGCTATACTACATGCATTTATGGCTGGTGGAAAGCTCTATGGTTACAGTTTTGCGAAAAGCCAATTTTATCCTACTTCAAAGGAATAAATTTTATTTAACTATCATGGTGGTTGAAACATTGAGAAGGTACCTCCAACTCAATCCCAATTAAGTATCATCATTAACCCAACAAAATTAATTATAAGTATCACGGTGATGAGATTCAAATGATAATCCAGGTACTAGATACTCAAGTTGTCCATAACCGGGGACACGGCTAATCATGATCAGTTTGTACACTCTGCAGAGGTTTGCGCACTTTTCCCCACAAGACTCGATCGCCTCCGCTTGATTCTCGCACTGCATGATGTTTGAGAAACGGATGACCGAGACACAGTCTTTCAGAAACAATCACTCTTTACTCTGGATGGACCGGTACACCTACTTTCCCCTACATCTGCTAGTCCACCTCTTCAAGAGATCCTGTAACCTACTCAGCTATGCTAGAGCCCATAATAGCTTGTGGCTGCACACGGAAGTTTCTAGCATGAATAATCTTATGATCCCTTTGAGCCTGGGTGGCGGACCTTATACATACAGACAACACTGGGTTCTCCAGGTGCCTCAATCCACCCAGATGTGAGTTTTAGTTGCCACCTTAAGTTGAACCATTATTAACAATCTCACATCTGTCATGAATATCTCTCAAACCCAATCCACGTCTACGAGCATAGCATGGCAATAATAAAGCAACGTAGAAGTAACTCCCAAGGGTTTGATAAAGTAAAACAGGTAATAGGTACTACCTCAACTACTTCCCAATACCCACAGTTTATTTAGATCCTAATCATGCAATGTGTTTGAGGAAAACAGATCTAATGCAATAAAACTGGGTATGAACGGAATATGATCAAAGTGTTACTTGCCTTGCTGATGATCCGCAAAACCTAGCGAGTCGAAGTAACAAGCGGCACACTCCGGGTACTCTATCGCAAACAAACAAGCATACAATCAGTACTCATCTAATGCACAGGTAAAACTCGAATGAAAGATCCAACCAGAAAGTTCAACTTAAGAACTCCGGTTTGCAAAAAGAATCAACTCGAAAGAAGCAACGAAAGTCAAACGGCGAAAGAAAGAAACTTCGTTTGCTAATCTGGATCTAGGTCAAATTTTACTGTAGCAAAAACTTGTTTGAGTAGGTTAAACGGAAAGAGAATTTCGAGACGAAACTCTAGGCGCTTGAATCGCCTGATTCCGATAAACGAGCGAGAAGTTAAACAGAATTGAAGATTCGATCAGAAATCGAATCTGAGAAAATAACGAGAAAATCCGACGAAAAAGAAAAACGGACGAACGGTTAAATAACGGACGTTCGTTAACAGAGAAAAACCGACGAACGCGTTCGTTAAAACGAACGGTTCGGTGAACGCTCGCAAAATAATAAAACCGAAAAAAACCGATCTAGGGTTTTTTTTTAAACGAAGGGGTTTTTTTTTTACAGAAAACCGGCAACGACGGGAATCGGGGCAGCGGCGGTACCTCGACGGCGGGCTCCGGCGAGGGGCTCCGGCGGGGCGGGGCTTGGCGGCGGGGTGCGGGGCTCGGGGGTGCGGGGGCGGCGGCTCCGGCGGCTCCCGGCGGCGGCGGCGGGGCAAACGGCGGCGGCGATGAGGGGCTCCGGCGGCGGCTCGAGGTGAGGAAAGAGGGGAAGGCGCGGTATTTAAGGAGGGCGGGGTGTGCGGCGGCTTGGGCAAGGGGCACCCGAGGCGGCGGCGGCTCCCGTGCCCGGGACGGACTCCAGCGGCGAGCTCCCGTGCGGGAAGAGGAAGGCGCGAGGCGGGCCGTCGGCTGGGCTTTTGGCCCAGTCGGCGCGCGGGCGTTTTTTTTTTAAAATAAGTTCCGTGGAAAATAATACGTAGAAAAATAAATAAAAATCAGAAAAATATGAAATAAATTTTCCCCGTTTAGTTAGAAAATCTAGAATAGGGTGAACATTTGTTTTAAGTCAAAATAAATATTTTTGAAAACATGCAATATTTTTAATGCAATAAAAATTGCAAATAAAATCCAAATAAATTCCAAATAATGTTTTTAACATTTTTCCTCCAGTATTTCAATTGTTTTGGAGAAGTCATATTTTCTCCTCTCATTTATTTAAAATGAAATATTTTTCCGGAGAGAAAAATAATTAAAACCACAATCCTCGTTTGAAAAATCAAATTTGAAAAATTCGAGAAAATCCCCAACTCTCTCCGAGGGTCCTTGAGTTGCTTAGGATTTATCGAGGATTTGTCAAAATGCAACAAAACATGATATGCAATGATGATCTATGTATAACATTCCAAATTGAAAATTTGGGATGTTACAAACCTACCCCCCTTAAGATGAATCTCGCCCTCGAGATTCGGGTTGGCTAGAAAACAGGTGGGAGTGGTTTTTCCGTAGATCTTCCTCTCGCTCCCAGGTGGCTTCATCCTCTGTGTGGTGACTCCACTGAACTTTGCAAAACTTGATAACCTTGCTGCGGGTAACTCGGCTGGCATACTCGAGAATCTTAACTGGTTTCTCCTCATAAGTCAAATCACTTTCCAACTGAATCGCTTCCAGTGGCACAGTATCTCTCAGTGGTATCTCAGCCATTTCTGCGTGGCACTTCTTCAACTGCGAAACGTGAAATACATCATGTACTCCAGACAATCCTTCGGGCAATTCCAGCTTGTAAGCAACTTCTCCCATACGTTCCAACACTCTGTATGGTCCGATAAAACGGGGCGCTAACTTTCCTTTAACTCCAAAGCGCTTCACTCCTCGAAGTGGTGATACTCGAAGATACACTCTGTCTCCGACTTCGTGAACTGTCTCCTTTCGTTTAGAATCAGCATAACTCTTCTGCCTGGACTGGGCTACCTTGAGCCTATCGCGAATCAACCTCACTTTCTGTTCAGACTCCTTAATCAAATCTGGTCCAAACAACTGACGGTCTCCAACTTCGTCCCATAACAACGGTGTTCTACACCTCCTTCCGTACAAAGCTTCGAAAGGGGCCATCTTCAAACTGGTTTGATAACTGTTGTTATACGAAAACTCCGCATATGGCAAATTGTCGTCCCAACTAGATCCATAATCTAGTGCACATGCTCTCAACATGTCCTCCAAAATCTGGTTGACTCTCTCGGTCTGTCCATCTGTCTGTGGGTGAAATGCTGTACTAAATTCCAGCCTGGTTCCCAACGTTTCATGTAACTGCTTCCAAAACTTCGAGGTAAATTGGGTTCCTCTGTCTGATACAATGGTCCTCGGAACTCCATGCAAACATACGATCCTGGTCATGTATATCTTTGCCAACTTAGCACTGGTGTAAGTGGTCTTCACTGGAATGAAATGAGCCACTTTCGTCAAACGGTCGACTACAACCCATATCGAGTCATAGCCTGAACGAGTCCTGGGTAATCCCGTGATAAAATCCATGCCTATTTTATCCCACTTCCATTCGGGTATCGGCAATGGCTGTAGCAATCCTGCTGGCTTCTGATGCTCTGCCTTCACTCTCTGACATACATCACAAACTGCTACATACTCCGCAATATCCTTCTTCATTCCGGTCCACCAGAAAGTATTCTTCAAATCCAAATACATCTTGGTATTCCCTGGGTGAATCGAGTACGGTGAATCATGGGCTTCTTGCAAAATCAACTTCCTGATCTCCGGATCATTTGGCACATATACGCGGTCCTCGAACCATAAGGTATCGTGCTCATCCTCACGAAATCCCTTGGCTTTTCCTTTGCTCATCTTCTCCTTTATCTCTTCAATCTCCTTGTCTGTCTTCTGAGCTTCTCTGATCCTTTCCATCAAGGTAGACTGAATCTCCAATGTCGCTAAATAGCCTCTTGGGACTATCTCCAAACATAGCTCGCGAAGGTCCTCGGCTAACTCCTGAGGTAACTCTCCTGTCATGAGGGTGTTGACATGACTCTTGCGGCTCAACGCGTCTGCTACTACGTTAGCCTTTCCAGGGTGATAATGCAATCTCATATCATAATCTTTAATGAGCTCCAACCATCTCCTCTGTCTGAGGTTTAACTCCTTCTGCGTGAAAATGTACTTCAAACTCTTGTGATCCGTGTACACCTCACAATGGTTTCCGATGAGAAAATGTCTCCATGTCTTCAATGCATGCACCACGGCTGCTAATTCCAAATCATGCGTAGCATAATTCTTCTCATGGGGTTTAAGTTGTCGTGAAGCATACGACACAACTCTTCCTTCCTGCATAAGCACTGCTCCAAGTCCTCGACGAGAAGCGTCGCAATAAACTTCATAGTCCTTGCGTTGATCTGGCAGAATCAACACTGGTGATGTAACCAATCGTTTCTTCAACTCTTGGAAACTAGCTTCACATTCCTCAGTCCAATTGAATTTGGTGTCCTTCTTCAATAGCTCAGTCATGGGCTTAGCAATCCTTGAGAAATTCTCGATGAATCTCCGGTAGTATCCTGCAAGTCCAAGAAAACTCCGGATTTCTCCAACTGTCGTGGGTGATTCCCAACTTGTCACTGTGTCAACCTTGGCAGGGTCTACTGCTATTCCTTCTCCAGAAATAACATGTCCAAGGAATCCAACTTCCTTCAGCCAAAACTCACATTTGCTGAACTTGGCATATAACTGATGTTCTCTGAGCTTCTCAAGTACCAATCGTAAATGCTCCTCATGCTCTTCTTCATCCTTGGAAAAGATTAAAATATCATCAATGAACACCACGACGAACTTATCCAAAAACTCCATAAACACTTTGTTCATCAGGTTCATGAAATAGGCGGTGCGTTAGTCAGTCCAAATGACATAACGGTATACTCATACAATCCATATCTGGTGGTAAATGCCGTCTTGGGTATATCCTGCTCTCGAATCTTTAACTGATGGTATCCTGATCGTAGATCGATCTTGGAAAATACTTTAGCTCCTTGCAAGCGGTCAAACAAATCATTGATCATCGGCAGTGGGTACTTGTTTTTGATGGTCACTTCATTCAATCCTCGGTAATCAACAACCATCCTCAGTGATCCATCTTTCTTCTCCACTAGAAGTACTGGTGATCCCCAAGGTGACGAACTTGGGCGAATATAGCCTTTATCCAGTAACTCCTTGATCTGCTTCTTAATTTCCTCCAAATCCTTTGCGGGCATCCTGTACGGTCTCTTAGATATTGGCCCTGTGCCTGGCAAAAGTTCAATCAAAAACTCAATGTCTCTATCTGGTGGCATGCCTGGCAACTCTTCTGGAAATACATCCGGATAATCCTTCACCACTGGTACTTCCTCCTGTACAACTCCTGATAAGGAATTCACTTGAGTCCTCTTCGGCATATGCCGGGATACATACTTGATCCTTTTTCCTTCCGGGGTGGTAAGCAAAATCGTCTTGCTGGCACAATCGATGTTTCCTCCATACAACGATAGCCAATCCATTCCCAAAATCACATCCAAACCTTGCGATTCCAAAACAATGAGGTCTGAGGGGAAAACATGCCTACCAATGGCCAACGGTATCTGAAAACATCCTTGGGTGGCCATATACTCTGCTCCTGGCGAGGTTACTAACATGGGGCTTTTGAGAACTTGGGTGGACATCTTAAACTTGTTTACGAATCCCCTTGATATGTATGAATGCGATGCACCAGTATCGAAAAGAACGGTTGCAGTAAATGACTTAACCAAAAACTTACCTATTACTGCATCAGGCTGAGCTTCAACCTCCTCCACGCTCACGTGGTTCACATGTCCTTTGTTGAACGGGTTCGGCTTCTTCCCAGAGCTTCCATTGCCATTTCCATTTTGGGCTTCGGGACAATCAGTAGCATAATGTCCCGTCTTCTGGCACTTGAAACAAGTAATGTGACTTAGATCTCTCTTGGTTGGGGTAGATGGGTTGGTGCGGTTCTGTCCGTTTCCTCCTCCATTCCCATTACCATTCTTGGAGCCATTATGGTTGTGCGAACTACCTCCTCCATGGGTATGCTGAAACTGTCCTCCCGGCTTCGGGGTAAATCGTGGCTTCTGCTGGGCTCCAGAATTGTACTTCCCTTGTCCATACTTCCTCTTGCGGTTTTCAATCTGCTGTTGCTTCCCTTCAATCATGAGAGCTCTATCTACCAGCTCCTGGTAGTTGTTGAAAGTTGCTACCATCAACTGCATACTCAGCTCATCATTCAATCCTTCCAAAAACTTCTCCTGCTTGGCTGCATCTGTAGCAACGTCATCTGGTGCATAACGTGCTAACTTACTGAAATCCTCCACATACTGGCCTACGGTGCGTCCTCCTTGGCGTAGGTTGCGAAACTCACGCTTCTTCATAGCCATAGCTCCTGCTGAAACATGAGCTGTACGGAAAGCTTGCTGAAACTGGTCCCATGTGACAGTGTCAATAGGGTGCGTGGCTGTATAATTCTCCCACCATGATGCTGCGGGTCCATCAAGCTGATGTGCGGCAAAACGCACTCTTTCCGCATCTGTGCATCCTGCAGTGGTCAACTCCCTTCCAACTTTGCGGAGCCAATCATCTGCTACAATCGGCTCGGTGCTACTGGAAAACACCGGCGGGTTTAGCCTTAAGAAACGGGCTAAGTGATCAACAGGTGGTGGTGGCGGTGGGTTGTTGTTGTTGTTGTTGCCTTGGTTCTGAACTAACACTTGCATCAGGGCATTCTGTTGCTGAATCAACTGGGTGATCTCTGGCGGGAAAACAAATCCGGTGTCGCGTCTCGGAGGCATCTGATAGGTTTAGAAAAGATGAGAGTTAAGAATAGAATGAGGTCTAGAGAGAAAACACTACCCATATGCTCATGAGACAAATTCAATCAATATCACTCAATCAATCCAAACAAGGCAAAACAATCGATCTAACTAGCGTTACAAAGTGCTTGAACTATACTATTAAATGGGGGAAAACTACTACTCATATGGTGGTCTACTAGAAATTCTGATCCGTTGAAGACTCCATGATGTCTGCTCCAGCTTCATCAATCCATTCGTCTTCACTTGGTTCCGAGTCGGTGTCGTCGATGATGATGTAGTTATCCGGACAAGTGCATTCGTCGACTTCTGCTTTTGGCACTGGATTTCCCACGAATGCTCCAATCTTATTCTCCAGGTCGTCAATCTTCCCTACTAGTGCGTTGATTTCCTCCAAGTAATCTTCGCGTGTAGTCTTGAGTTCTTCTTGGAGTTCCTTGATCTTCGTGAATGCCTTCTTCAGTTCTTCCTTGTCCGTGCACATCTGATTCTCCTGGCGTCGAATATGTTGGTTCTGCTCCTGGATGAAAGCTGCAATTGATCCATCCTTCTTGGTCTTGATCATCTCCCATTGCGCGTCTCGACGTCCACAAATTTGATAAATTGTATCCTTAAGCTCCTGGTGGTAGACTTCTCCAATGCGTCCCATGGCGATGTGTGCGGCCATGCTCTTCCCTAAACTCCAAGTTGGTGCTTCGAAAACCAATCTCATGGCACTAAACATCCTTCCTGGAATGATAACTTGAATCTTCCAGCTCTCCTCTTCAGGTAATGTGGCGTTGTAGGTTCCGGTGACGCTTGGTATTCCTATGTTCAAGTACTTGGTGACTTCCTTCAAGTGTCGCCAAACGGCGTGTCTTCATCTGGTTGCATGAACTTGCTCCTTGCATTCGCCATTCCTAAAAGAGTAGAAAGTGGAGAGGGGTCAGAAATGAGAAGAGAGAAGTTTTCTAGGGCTTAAGCTTAGTGGTCGTGTCCTATAGTCAGCGTGTGCTCTGATACCAACTTTGTAGCGACCAGACCTCAAATGGCCTGTGCTGCTGTGCACCAGTGTCATCCCTGGATCAGTAATGCTGACACGCACAGTACAAATGGAGGATTTATAACAGAGTAGCAATCACACACTTATTACATCGAATATCTCCGAAGAGATTAAGTATGATAAACATGGCTTAAGGCCATCTAATAACGATAACAGCGGAAGACTTGGAAGATAAGTGAGTCCATCAACTCCAGCGGCATCACTGAGTATAAGACCACGACCTAAGGCACCTTACTCGTCGTCTGAAAAGTCTGCAACATGAAACGTTGCAGCCCGAAAACGGGTCAGCACATAGAATATGCTGGCAATGTAACACATAGAGAACAATGAACAATAATAATGCTATACTACATGCATTTATGGCTGGTGGAAAGCTCTATGGTTACAGTTTTGCGAAAAGCCAATTTTATCCTACTTCAAAGGAATAAATTTTATTTAACTATCATGGTGGTTGAAACATTGAGAAGGTACCTCCAACTCAATCCTAATTAAGTATCATCATTAACCCAACAAAATTAATTATAAGTATCACGGTGATGAGATTCAAATGATAATCCAGGTACTAGATACTCAAGTTGTCCATAACCGGGGACACGGCTAATCATGATCAGTTTGTACACTCTGCAGAGGTTTGCGCACTTTTCCCCACAAGACTCGATCGCCTCCGCTTGATTCTCGCACTGCATGATGTTTGAGAAACGGATGACCGAGACACAGTCTTTCAGAAACAATCACTCTTTACTCTGGATGGACCGGTACACCTACTTTCCCCTACATCTGCTAGTCCACCTCTTCAAGAGATCCTGTAACCTACTCAGCTATGCTAGAGCCCATAATAGCTTGTGGCTGCACACGGAAGTTTCTAGCATGAATAATCTTATGATCCCTTTGAGCCTGGGTGGCGGACCTTATACATACAGACAACACTGGGTTCTCCAGGTGCCTCAATCCACCCAGATGTGAGTTTTAGTTGCCACCTTAAGTTGAACCATTATTAACAATCTCACATCTGTCATGAATATCTCTCAAACCCAATCCACGTCTACGAGCATAGCATGGCAATAATAAGCAACGTAGAAGTAACTCCCAAGGGTTTGATAAAGTAAAACAGGTAATAGGTACTACCTCAACTACTTCCCAATACCCACAGTTTATTAGATCCTAATCATGCAATGTGTTTGAGGAAACAGATCTAATGCAATAAAACTGGGTATGAACGGAATATGATCAAAGTGTTACTTGCCTTGCTGATGATCCGCAAAACCTAGCGAGTCGAAGTAACAAGCGGCACACTCCGGGTACTCTATCGCAAACAAACAAGCATACAATCAGTACTCAACTAATGCTCAGGTAAAACTCGAATGAAAGATCCAACCAGAAAGTTCAACTTAAGAACTCCGGTTTGCAAAAAGAATCAACTCGAAAGAAGCAACGAAAGTCAAACGGCGAAAGAAAGAAACTTCGTTTGCTAATCTGGATCTAGGTCAAATTTTACTGTAGCAAAAACTTGTTTGAGTAGGTTAAACGGAAAGAGAATTTCGAGACGGAAACTCTAGGCGCTTGAATCGCCTGATTCCGATAAACGAGCGACAAGTTAAACAGAATTGAAGATTCGATCAGAAATCGAATCTGAGAAAATAACGAGAAAATCCGACGAAAAAGAAAAACGGACGAACGGTTAAATAACGGACGTTCGTTAACAGAGAAAAACCGACGAACGCGTTCGTTAAAACGAACGGTTCGGTGAACGCTCGCAAAATAATAAAACCCAAAAAAAACCGATCTAGGGTTTTTTTTAAACGAAGGGGTTTTTTTTTACAGAAAACCGGCAACGACGGGAATCGGGGCAGCGGCAGTACCTCGACGGCTGGCTCCGGCGAGGGGCTCCGGCGGGGCGGGGCTTGGCGGCGGGGTGCGGGGCTCGGGGTGCGGGGGCGGCGGCTCCCGGTGGCGGCGGCGGGGCGTGTTGCGGCGGCGGCGATGAGGGGCTCCGGCGGCGGCTCGAGGTGAGGAAAGAGGGGGGGCGCGGTATTTAAGGAGGGGGGTGTGCGGCGGCTTGGGCAAGGGGGCACCCGAGGCGGCGGCGGCTCCCGTGCCCGGGACGGACTCCGGCGGCGAGCTCCCGTGCGGGAAGAGGAAGGCGCGAGGCGGGCCGTCGGCTGGGCCTTTGGCCCAGTCGGCGCGCAGGCGTTATTTTTTTTTAAATAAGTTCCACGGAAAATAATACGTAAAAAATAAATAAAAATCAGAAAAAATATGAAATAAATTTTCCCCGTCTAGTTAGAAAATCTAGAATAGGGTGAACTTTTTTTTTAAGTCAAAATAAATATTTTGGAAAACATGCAATATTTTTAATGCAATAAAAATTGCAAATAAAATCCAAATAAATTCCAAATAATGTTTTTAACATTTTTCCTCCAGTATTTCAATTGTTTTGGAGAAGTCATATTTTCTCCTCTCGTTTATTTAAAATGAAATATTTTTCCGGAGAGAAAAATAATTAAAACCACAATCCTCGCTTGAAAAATCAAATTTGAAAATTCGAGAAAATCCCCAACTCTCTCTGAGGGTCCTTGAGTTGCTTAGGATTATCGAGGATTTGTCAAAATGCAACAAAACATGATATGCAATGATGGTCTATGTATAACATTCCAAATTGAAAATTTTGGATGTTAACTTTCAGTGCTTGGAAGTGTAAATTCATCCATGATATTTCTTTGCTTGCTCACAGGGTGAAGGACTGTAACAAGCCAAAGCTTTTGGCTTGGATTGCTTCTTTGTTGTAGAGCAAGTACAGTTAGTTAGCAAATAGGTAGACTCTTTTCCCTTTTGTTTTCCTTCCTTGTATAGTGTTTTTTTGTACAGTGGTGCTTTATTTAATAAAGGGCTGTGGGGCTTTGCCTCACAGTATATATTCAAAAAAAACCTAGAGACTCGTAGTAGCACGCTTCGCACTCCGGTAATTCTATCGCAAACAAACAATAACATAGATAAGCACTCAAGCATAGATGCAAGGGTAAAACTCAGATGAGAAAGTCCAAACTGAAAGTTCAACCGAAGTGCTTCGATTTGCAAAAAGAATCAATCAAATCAGAGCTACGAAACTCAAACTGCGATCAAAAGAAGTTCAAATTCAATTCTGCTTGCAACCAAATTTTAAATTGTCAAAATCTTGTTCAAGTTGAGTAACTGGAAAGAGGGGCTCGAGACGAAGATTTTGGCATTGGTTTCACTGGATTTGGACAAACGGTTAAAAAGTTACGAGGGTTTGAAGATCAGGAGCTAATCTGCGATAAAAATAATCATGGATAGGTCCCTGGCCGAAAATAAAATAATAAGAAAAAGATTATCGAACGAACGTTCGCTAACAGAACTAATTTGATGAAAATCGTTCACTAACAGAACTAAACGAACGAACGTTCGCTAATTAACGAACAAAATAAATAAATAAACCGATCTAACCTAAACCGATCTAAAAAAACAAACAAAAAACCGAACGGTTTATAACGTTTAACCGGAGAAAACCGGCGGCGAGATCCGGCGGCTCCGGCGAGATCCGGCGGCTCTGGCGGGGCTGCGGCGAGGCGGGGTGGTGCTGGGAGGCGGCGGTGTGGCGCGGGTGGCGGCTAGCGGTGGGGCGGCGACAGCGACGGCGGTGGCATTGGCGGCGGGGCGTGACGAGGAGGAGGCGGCGGCCTCAGGGCGGCTTATAAAGCCCCCCCGGGTCTCCGACTTGGAGAGGGGGTCGGCGAGGCGGCGGCATGGCTGACTCCTCCGGGAGTCCGGCGACTCCACGGCGAGCGACGCGGGCAAGGCGGCGGCGCGGCTGGGCTTGGCCCGGCTCCGGCCGGCCTAGAACTTTTTTTTAATAATTTCCACCGAAGAAAAATCCTAAATAAATATAAAAAAATTCTAAAAATGCCAAAAACAATTTTCACCGTCTAAATAAAATATTTAGAACAAAGTGAACATTTTTCTGGCCTAAAATGCAATTTTCAACAATGCATATTATTCTAATACAAATAAAATATTTATTTGATTTTAATGTTTTTCCTCCAATATTCCTCTTATTTTGGAGAAGTCATTTTATCTCCACTCATTTATTTTAATAACGGAAATATTTCGGAGAGAAATTTTATTAAAACCAAAATGATCCTCTTTTCAAATTTGAGAAAAATTCAAATATGAAAATAAATGAAATTCCCCAACTCTCTCCGTGGGTCCTTGAGTTGCTTAGGATTTCTAGGATCGCAAATGAAAAACAAATAAAATATGATATGCATATGATGACCTATGTATAACATCCAAATTGAAAATTGGGATGTTACAAACCTACCCCCCTTAAGATGAATCTCGCCCTCGAGATTCGAGTTGGCTAGAAAATAGGTGCGGGTGGTCTTTCTATAGGTCTTCCTCTCGTTCCCAGGTGGCTTCATCCTCGGTATGGTGGCTCCACTGAACTTTGCAAAACTTGATAACCTTGTTGCGCGTAACTCGGCTGGAAAACTCGAGAATCTTGACAGGTTTCTCCTCGTAGGTCAGATCACTATCCAACTGAATTGCTTCCAGGGGCACTGTATCTCTCAGAGGAATATCGGCCATCTCAGTATGGCACTTCTTCAACTGGGAAACATGAAACACATCATGAACTCCTGACAGTCCTTCGGGTAACTCCAACTTGTAGGCCACTTCTCCCATACATTCCAAAACTCGGTATGGTCCTACAAATCTCAGGGCTAACTTTCCCTTAACTCCAAATCGTTTAACTCCTCGCAGAGGTGACACACGAAGATACGCTCTGGCTCCGATTCCGTAGACTACCTCCTTGCGCTTTGTATCGGCACAACTCTTCTGCCTGGACTGAGCTACCTTTAGTCTGTCGCGAATCAACTTAACCTTCTCTGAGACTCGTTGATCGAATCTGGCCCAAACAACTGGCGGTCTCCAACTTCATCCCACATCAACGGTGTCCTGCACCTCCTTCCATACAAGGCTTCGAAAGGGGCCATCTTCAGACTAGCTTGATAAATGTTGTTGTATGAGAACTCCGCATACGGCAAATTATCATCCCAACTGGATCCATAATCTAATGCATAGGCTCTCAACATGTCCTCCAGAATCTGATTGACTCTCTCGGCCTGTCCATCTGTCTGCGGATGAAAGGCTGTACTAAACTCTAGCCTGGTACCCAAAGTCTGGTGCACCTGATTCTAAAACTTCAAGGTGAATTGTGTTCCTCTATCTGATACGATGGTCCTCGGAACTCCATGCAGACATACGATCCTGGTCATATATATCTTGGCCAACTTCGCACTTGTATAGGTGGTTTTCACTGGGATAAAGTGAGCCACTTTGGTCAAACGATCCACTACTACCCAGATAGAATCGTATCCTGATCGGGTCCTGGGTAATCCGGTAATGAAATCCATGCCAAGCTTGTCCCACTTCCATTCGGGTATCGGCATAGGCTGCACTAATCCTACTGGCTTCTGATGTTCTGCCTTCACTCTCTGACATACATCACATACTACTACAAACTCGGCAATATCCTTCTTCATACTAGTCCACCAGAAACGCTCCTTCAAATCCAAATACATCTTGGTGTTTCCGGGGTGTATCGAGTATGGTGAGTCATGTGCTTCTTGAAGTATTAACTTCCTGATCTCTGCATTATTGGGTACATATACACAGTCCTCGAACCATAAGGTTTCATGCTCATCCTCACGAAAACCTTTGGCTTTTCCTTTGCTCATATTCTCCTTTATCTCAGCAACTTCCTTGTCATTTTTCTGAGCTTCTCGAATCTTTCCCAATAATGTTGACTGAACCTCCATTGCTGCGACAAATCCTCTTGGAACTATCTCCAAACGAAGCTCCCTGAGATCTTCGACTAACTCCTTTGGTAATCCTCCGGTTACGAGGGTATTGACATAGCTCTTCCGGCTCAAAGCGTCTGCTACTACATTGGCCTTTCCTGGATGGTAGTGCAACTTCATATCATAATCCTTTATAAGCTCCAACCATCTCCTTTGCCTGAGATTCAGCTCCTTCTGAGTGAAAATGTACTTCAAACTCTTGTGATCCGTGTACACATCACAACGGTTTCCAATAAGAAAATGTCTCCAGGCCTTGAGTGCATGCACTACGGCTGCTAACTCCAAATCATGCGTGGCATAATTCAACTCATGCGGTCGAAGCTGACGTGAGGCATATGAAACAACTCTTCCGTCCTGCATAAGTACACCTCCAAGTCCTAAGCGAGAAGTGTCGCAATACACTTGGAAATCCTTGTGTATATCCGGAAGAATCAGCACTGGGGCTGTAACCAAACGTTTCTTCAACTCGTGAAAACTGGCCTCACATTCTTCGGTCCACTTGAACTTAGTGTCCTTCTTCAACAACTCCGTCATGGGCTTCGCAATCTTGGAAAAATTCTCAATGAACCTCTGGTAATATCCCGCGAGTCCAAGAAAACTGCGGATCTCTCCTACTGAGGTGGGTGCCAACCACTCAGTGACTGACTGAACCTTGGTAGGGTCTACTGCTATACCTTCTCCTGATATAACATGTCCAAGGAACCCAACTTCCTTCAACCAAAATTCACATTTGCTGAACTTGGCATATAACTGATGTTCCCTGAGCTTCTCGAGAACTAAACGCAAATGCTCCTTGTGTTCCTCTTCATTCTTCGAGTACACCAAAATATCATCAATGAACACCACGGCAACTTATCCAAGAACTCCATGAACACCTTATTCATCATACTCATGAAATAGGCAGGGGCATTGGTCAATCCAAATGACATAACTGTATACTCATATAGCCCGTACCTTGTGGTAAAAGCAGTCTTAGGTATATCCTCTTCTCGGATCTTCAACTGGTGGTATCCTGATCGCAGATCGATCTTGGAAAATACTTTAGCTCCTTGCAGTTGGTCAAACAAGTCGTTGATCATCAGTAGTGGGTACTTGTTCTTGATCGTCACTTCATTTAATGCTCGATAATCAACAACCATTCTCAAAGATCCATCCTTCTTCTCAACCAAGAGCACTGGGGCTCCCCACGGTGACGAACTTGGTTGAATGTAACCTTTCTCCAATAACTCCTTAATCTGCTTCTTAATTTCCTCCAGATCATTTGTGGGCATATGGTATGGTCTCTTAGATATCGGCCCGGTTCCTGGCAACAGCTCTATCAGAAATTATATATCCCGATCCGGCAGCATGCCTGGTAGTTCCTCTGGAAATACATCCGAGTAATCCTTCACTACAGGCACTTCATCCTGAACAACTCCTGAGAAGGAATTTACTTGGGTCCTCCTCGGCGCCTGCCTGGATACATACTTTATCCTTTTTCCCTCCGAGGTGGTGAGCAAAATTGACTTACTGGCGCAATCGATGTTTCCCCCATACATCGATAGCCAATCCATGCCTAGTATCACATCCAATCCTTCTGACTCCAGAATTATTAGGTCTGAGTGGAAAACATGCCTACCTATGGTCAATGGCATCTAAAAACATCCTCTGCTTGCCATATACTCAGCTCCTGGCGAGCTTACTAACATAGGTGTCTTAAGAAATTTGGTGGGCAACTTATATTATCCACAAATCCCCTTGATATGTATGAATGCGATGCACCAGTGTCAAAAAGAACGATTGCAGTAAATGACCTAACCAAAAACTTACCTATAACTGCATCTGGCTGCTCCTCAACCTCCTCCACGTTAACGTGGTTCACCTGTCCCCTATTGAAAGGGTTGGGATTCTTCCCAGAGCTTCCATTGCCATTTCCATTCTTTGCTTCAGAACACTCGGTGACGTAGTGTCCAGTCTTCCCGCACTTGAAACAAGTAATGTGACTTAGATCCTTCTTGGCGGGCGTTGCTGGGTTGGAACGGTTCTGGCTGCTGCTACCTCCATTCCCATTCCCATTCTTGGGCCCACTATGATTATGCGAACTTCCTCCATTGTGAGTGTGTCCTCCACGGTTATGGGTATATCCTCCCGAGTTTGTAGTAAAACGAGGCTTCTGCGATGCTCCAGAATTATACTTCCCTTGTCCATACTTCCTTTTGCGGCTCTCTATCTGCTGATGCTTCCCTTCAATCATAAGAGCCCTATCTACCAAGTCATGGTAGGTAGCAAATGTAGCTACCATCAACTGCGTGCTCAGCTCATCATTCAACCCTTCCATAAACTTCTCCTGCTTCGCGGCATCTGTGGCCACATCATCAGGGGCATAGCGAGCTAACTTACTGAACTCATCCACGTACTGCACCACAATACGATTTCCCTGGCGTAAGTTGTGAAACACACGCTTCTTCATGCTCATAGCTCCAGTTGAGACATGTGCAGTGCGGAACGCTTGCTGAAATTGATCCCAAGTGACATTGGCTATGGGGAACGTGGTTGTGTAATTCTCCCACCATGAGGCTGCAGGTCCATCAAGTTGGTGTGCGGCAAAACGCACCTTCTCAGCATCGGTGCAACCTGCGGTGGTCAACTCCCTTCCAATCCTGCGTAGCCAGTCATCAGCAACAATCGGCTCGGTGCTACTGGAAAACACCGGCGGATTCAACCTCAGAAAACGGGCTAAATTGTCAACTGGAGGTGGTGGCGGTGGGTTGTTGTTGTTGTTGCCTTGGTTCTGGACTAGTAGCTGCATCAAGGCATTCTGCTGTTGGATCAACTGTGTGAGCTCCGGTGGGAAGGCAAATCCGGGGTCACGTCTCGGAGGCATCTGATGGGTTTAGAGGGGACAGATTAGAATAGAATGAGGTCTAAAGAGAAACACTACCCATATGCACATGAGACAAACACAATCATATCACACCACTCAATTCAGACAAGGGCATACAATCGATCTATCTACCGTTACAAAATACTCGGACTACTACTATATACATGGGAAAATTCTACTAATAATATGGTGGTCATCTAGAAATTTTGATCGGTGGAAGACTCCATGATATCCGCTCCAGTTTCGTCTTCGTAATCATCATCACTACTGTCGGGGTCAGAGTCGGTGTCGTCGATGATGATGTAGTCCTCGGGATGGTCGTCATCTCCTCCTGGCGCGGGGTCTCCCATGAATACTCCTAGCTTCCTCGTCAGGTCGTCATTCTTTTCTACTAGTACTGTGATTTCCTCCTCGTATCCGTCGCGTGTAGACTTCAGTTCCTCTTCAAGCTCCATGTTCATAGTCATCACCTTCTTCAGATCTATCATGCTTGCGCACATTTGGTTCTCCTGGCAACGAATGTGCTGGTTTAGCTCCTGGATGAAAGCTGCGATGGACCTGTCCCTCCTGGTGCTGATCATCTCCCATTGCTCATCTTGGCACCCACATATCTGGTAGACAGTGTCCTTAAGATCATTGTGATAAACTTCACCGATGCGTCCCATGGCGATGTGGGCTGCCATGCTCTTTCCTAGATTCCAGGTTGGTGCATCAAAGGAAAACTCTATGGGCTCAATAACTGGCGTGAATGTCCTTCCTGGAACATGAACTCGAATCATCCAATGCTCCTCTTCTGGTAAAGTGGCGGTATAGGTCCCGGTAAAGCTTGGTATTCCGATGTTCAGGTACCTAGTGACTTCCTTCAAGTGTCGTCCAAAAGGTGTGTCTTCATCTGGTTGAGCAAACTTGTTCCTTGGGTCCGCCATCTATAGAGTGGCAAATGGAGAAGAGTCGGAAATGAGTAGAGAAGAGTGACCTATGGCTTATCTTAGTGGTCGCGTCCTACAATCAGCGTGTGCTCGGATACCATGTTGTAGCAATCCGACCTCAAACGGTCAAATCTCTGTGCATAAGTGTCATCCCTGGATCGGTAATGCTCACACACACAGTACTTGAAGGATTTATAACAGAGTGCAATCACACACTTATTACATCAATGTCTCAAAAAAGAACTTATTACAATAATATGGCTTAAGGCCATCTAACAAAGATAACTGTGGAAGCATCGAAGGTAAATGAGTCCATCAACTCCAACGGCATAACTGAGTGCATGACAACGACCTAGCGCAACTTACCCTTCGTCTGAAAACTCTGCAACATAATACATTGCAGCCCAAAAATGGGTCAGCACATGGAATATGCTGGCAATATAACACTGTAGAGCAATGAACAAGATAAATGCTAACACTACATGCAAATATGGCTGGTAGAGGCTCTACGGTTATCATGTTTTTGCGAAAAACCATTTTTTTCCTACAACAAAGGAATATATTTTGTTTAACCATCATGGTGGTTGATAAACATTGAGAAGGTTCCTCCAACTCAATCCCAATTAAACAGTATTAATAACCCAACAAATTAATTTAGAGTGATGAGATCAAATCAATAATTCAAGTACTAGATACTCAAGATGTCCATAACCGGGGACACGGCTAATCATGATTAGTTTGTACACTCTACAGAGGTTTGCGCACTTTTCCCCACAAGACTTGATCTCCTCCGTTGTATTTCTCGCACTGCATGATGTTTGAGAAACGGATGACCGAGACATAGTCTTTCCGAAGAGGTCCCCTTAACCGATAGATAGGTCGGTACACCTACAATCCCCTACATCTGCTAGCCCATCATGGAAAGGTTTCCCACAACTTACTCAACTATGCCAGAGCCCATAATGGCATGTGGCTGCACACGGAAGTTTCAAGCATGAATAATCTTATGATCCCTTTCAGCCTGGGTGGTGAACCATAGGATGATCACACGGGTACTCCGGGATATCCTAGGACAACACTGGATTATCCAGGTGCCCAGACAACCACTGGGTGCTCCAGGGTGCCTCAACCAATCCACCCAGATGTGTATTAAAGTAGCCACCTTAAGTTTAACCATTAGTTAACATCTGTCATGGATCACTCAAACCAAACCACGTCTACGAGCATAGCATAACAGTATAAGCATAACATAGAAGTAACTCCCATGGTTTGATGTAAAAGGCAGTAGATTCTACCTCATCATCTACTTCCCAAAACTCACATGTTAAACAGATCCTACTCATGCAATGTTTGAGGATTGGACTATGATACGTCTCCAACGTATCTATAATTCTTGATTGTTCCATGCTATTATATTATCTGTTTTGGATGTTTAATGGGCTTTATTAAGCACTTTTATATTATTTTTTGGACTAACCTACTAACCAAAGGCCAAGTGCAAATTGCTGTTTTTTTGCCTATTTCAGTGTTTCGCAGAAAAGGAATATCAAACGGAATGAAACCTTCGGGAGAGTTATTTTTGGAACAAACACAATCCAGGGGACTTGGAGTGGACGTCAAGCAAGCAACGAGGCGGCCACGGGGCAGGGAGGCGCGCCCAGGGGGTAGGCGCGCCCCCCACCCTCGTGGGCCCCTCGTGGCTCCACCGACCTACTTCTTTCGCCTATATATACTCATATACCCCGAAAACATCCGAGAGCACCACAAAACACTATTTCCACCGCCGCAACCTTCTGTACCCGTGAGATCCCATCTTGGGGCCTTTTCCGGCGCTCCGCCGGAGGGGGAATCGATCACGGAGGGCTTCTACATCAACACCATAGCCTCTCCGATGATGTGTGAGTAGTTTACCATAGACCTTCGGGTCCATAGTTATTAGCTAGATGGCTTCTTCTCTCTCTTTGTATCTCAATACAAAGTTCTCCTCGATTCTCTTGGAGATCTATTCGATGTAATTCTTTTTGCGGTGTGTTTGTCGAGATCCGATGAATTGTGGGTTTATGATCAAGATTATCTATGAACAATATTTGGTTCTTCTCTGAATCCTTATATGTATGATTTGTTATCTTTGCAAGTCTCTTCGAATTATCAGTTTGGTTTGGCCTACTAGATTGATCTTTCTTGCCATGGGAGAAGTGCTTAGTTTTGGGTTCAATCTTGCGGTGTCCTTTCCCAGTGACAGCAGGGGCAGCAAGGCACGTATTGTATTGTTGCCATCGAGGATAAAAAGATGGGGTTTATATCTTATTGCTTGAGTTTATCCCTCTACATCAAGTCATCTTGCCTAATGCGTTACTCTGTTCTTATGAACTTAATACTCTAGATGCATGCTGGATAGCGGTCGATGTGTGGAGTAATAGTAGTAGATGCAGAATCGTTTCGGTCTACTTGTCGCGGACGTGATGCCTATATACATGATCATGCCTAGATATTCTCATAACTATGCGCTTTTCTATCAATTGCTCGACAGTAATTTGTTCACCCACCGTAGAATTTGCTATCTTGAGAGAAGCCACTAGTGAAACCTATGGCCCCCGGGTCTATCTTCCATCATATTATTTTCCTATCAATTTATTATTTCTTCCGTTATTTATTTTGCAATCTTTACTTTCCAATCTATATCATAAAAATACCAAAAATATTTATCTTATTATCTCTATCAGATCTCACTTTTGCAAGTGGCCATGAAGGGATTGACAACCCCTTTATCGTGTTGGTTGCAAGGTTCTTATTTTTTTGTGTAGGTATAAGGCGACTTGCGTGTAACCTCCTACTGGATTGATACCTTGGTTCTCAAAAACTGAGGGAAATACTTATGCTACTTTGATGCATCACCCTTTCCTCTTCAAGGGAAAAACCAACGCATGCTCAAGAGGTAGCAAGAAGGATTTCTGGCGCCGTTATCGGGGAGACTTACGCTAAGTCAAGTCAAGTCAAGACATACCAAGTACCCATCACAAACTCTTATCCCTCGCATTACATTATTTGCCATTTGCCTCTCGTTTTCCTCTCCCCCACTTCACCTTTGCCGTTTTATTCGCCCTTTTTCTGTTTGCCTCTTTTTTCGCTTGCTTCTTGTGTCGCTGTGTGTTAGATCGTTTGCTGTCATGGCTAGTCCTTCTATCATTGTTAGTACTCCCGATCATGAAGTTCTTAATTTTAAACAAAGGGAGGGAGAAAATCTAAAAGATGCTTGGCATAGAATTTTCAATGCTCAGAATAGATCTACTAGGAAGCAATCTACATCCGTTCTTCTTCGCAATTTTTATGTAGGCATCACTCCTTGGAACAGATATATTCTTGATACCATTACCGGAGGGAATTTCTTGGGTAGCCATACTTTTGATTCTTATAATGCTATGTTAGATTTGTTTGGCCCACCACCTCTTTTGGTTAATGGAACTATTTTAACTTTGGAACATGTGATGCAAAGGCTTGAAATCATTGAAAATAAGGTTGCCACTGTAGAGTTGATTGAAAATTTGGATAAAAAGATCCACAACCAAATTACCCAATATGGATCTAAGGTAGGAGTTACTCTGGAATTTTTTAAAGAAAAGGAACCTATAGTTAACGAAAGAATAGATCAAGATTCCACAAGAATTGATAAACTTGAGGATATTATTACCAACTTAGGGTCTGCCTTTTCGTCCGTGAAAAATACCCCAAATCCTCCTACTACTAAAGTTACCAAATTGATGTATGTTCCTAAAAATAAGGGTGAATCTTCTAGTAAGGAAAATGCGGATCTCAAATCCATAAGTTTTCACTCCAACTTTTTCGCTATCATTAAGGAACCTTTTGCTACAAATGAATTTCTTGATTTCTTGCCTAGGAGTTTGATAATTAACAAAAGGAAGGAAACTCCTAAGGGGTATAAGTGTTCTATTGAAGAATTTCCAACCAAAGATGATAATACCTAGATCTATTCTTGCCTTTATGCCTAGCTAGGGGCGTTAAATGATAGCGCTTGTTGGGAGGCAACCCAATTTTATTTTTGTTTCTTGCTTTTTGTATCTGGTTAATAATAAATAATTCATCTACTCTCTGGTTAGATGTGGTTTTATGTTTTAATTAGTGTTTGTGCCAAGTAGAACCTTTGGGAAGACTTGGGTGAAGTCTTTATGATCTTGCTGTAAAAAACAGAAACTTTAGCGCTCACGAGATTAGCTGCCATTTTTTACTGGAGAGCGATTTTAGGTTGATTCTTTTTGCAGATGATTAATAGACAAATTCCTCACGTACACCAATTTATTTCAGAATTTGTGGAGTTACAGAAGTATACGTTTGATACAGATTACTACAGACTGTTCTGTTTTTTACAGATTCTGTTTTTCGTGTGTTGTTTCCTTATTTTGATGAATCTATGGCTACTATCAGGGGGTATGAACCATAGAGAAGTTGTAATACAGTAGTTTTAAAACCAATATAAATAAAGAATGAGTTCATTACAGTACCTTCAAGTGGTGCTTTGTTTTCTTATACTAACGGAGCTCATGAGATTTTCTGTTGAGTTTTGTGTTGTGAAGTTTTCAAGTTTTGGGTAAAGATTTGATGGATTATGGAATAAGGAGTGGCAAGAGCCTAAGCTTGGGGATGCCCAAGGCAACCCAAGGTAAAATTCAAGGATAACCAAAATCCTAAGCTTGGGGATGCCCCGGAAGGCATCCCCTCTTTCGTCTTCGTCTATCGGTAACTTTACTTGAGGCTATATTTTTATTCACCACATGATATGTGTTTTGCTTGGAGCGTCTTGTATGATTTGAGTCTTTGATTTTTAGTTTACCACAATCATCCTTGCTGTACACACCTTTTGGAGAGACACACATGAATCGGAATTTATTAGAATACTCTATGTGCTTCACTTATATCTTTTGAGCTAGATAATTTTGCTCTAGTGCTTCACTTATATCTTTTAGAGCACGGTGGTGGTTTTATTTTATAGAAATTATTGATCTCTCATGCTTCACTTATATTATTTTGAGAGTCCTTTATAACAGCATGGTAATTTGCTTTGGCTCATGTATATAGGCATGATCATGTATATAGGCATCACGTCCGCGACAAGTAGACCGAAACGATTCTGCATCTACTACTATTACTCCACACATCGACCGCTATCCAGCATGCATCTAGAGTATTAAGTTCATAAGAACAGAGTAACGCATTAGGCAAGATGACATGATGTAGAGGGATAAACTCAAGCAATAAGATATAAACCCCATCTTTTTATCCTCGATGGCAATAATACAATACGTGCCTTGCTGCCCCTGTTGTCACTAGGAAAGGACACCGCAAGATTGAACCCAAAGCTAAGCACTTCTCCCATGGCAAGAAAGATCAATCTAGTAGGCTAAACCAAACTGATAGTTCGAAGAGACTTGCAAAGATAACAAATCATACATATAAGAATTCAGAGAAGAACCAAATATTTTTCATAGATAATCTTGATCATAAACCCACAATTCATCGGATCTCGACAAACACACCGCAAAAAGAATTACATCGAATAGATCTCCAAGAGAATCAAGGAGAAATTTGTGTTGAGATCCAAAGAGAGAGAGAAGAAGCCATCTAGCTAATAACTATGGACCCGAAGGTCTGTGGTAAACTACTCACACATCATCGGAGAGGCTATGGTGTTGATGTAGAAGGCCTCCGTGACCGATTCCCCCTCCGGCGGAGCACCGGAAAAGGCCCCAAGATGGGATCTCACGGGTACAGAAGGTTGCGGCAGTGGAAATAGGGTTTCGTGGTGCTCTCGGATGTTTTTGCGGTATATGAGTATATATGGGCGAAAGAAGTAGGTCGGTGGAGCCACGAGGGGCCCACGAGGTTGGGGGCGCGCCTACCCTCCCTGGGCGCGCCTCCCTACCTCGTGGCCGCCTCTTTGCTTGCTTGACGTCCACTCCAAGTCTCCTAGATTGCGTTTGTTCCAAAAATAACTCTCCCGAAGGTTTCATTCCGTTTGGATTCCGTTTGATATTCCTTTTCTGCGAAACACTGAAATAAGCAAAAAACATCAATTTGCATTGGGCCTTTGGTTAATAGGTTAGTCCAAAAAATAATATAAAAGTGCTTAATAAAGCCCATTAAACATCCAAAACAGATAATATAATAGCATGGAACAATAAAAAATTATAGATACGTTGGAGACGTATCAAGCATCCCCAAGCTTAATTCCTGCTCGTCCTCGAGTAGGTAAATGATAAAAACAGAAATTTTTGAGTGGAATGCTACCTAACATAATTTTCTAAGTAATTCTCTTTATTGTGGCATGAATGTTCAGATCCAAAAGATTCAAGACAAAAGTTTAATATTGACATAAAAATAATAATACTTCAAGCATACTAACTAAGCTATTATGTCTTCTCAAAATAACATGGCCAAAGAAAGCTTATCCCTACAAAATCATATAGTTTGGCTATGCTTCATTTTCGTCACACAAAAATGCTCTCATCATGCACAACCCCGATGACAAGCCAAGCAATTGTTTCATACTTTAGTAATCTCATACTTTTTTCAACTTTCATGCAATACATGAGCATGAGCCATGGACATAGCACTATGGGTGGAATAGAGTATAATGATGGGGGTTGTGTGGAGAAGACAAAAAACAGAAAGTCTCACATTGACACGACTAATCAACGGTCTAGGGAGATGCCCATCAATTGATGTCAATGCAAGGAGTAGGGATTGCCATGCAACGGATGCACTAGAGCTATAAATGTATGAAAGCTCAACAAAAGAAACTAAGTGGGTGTGCATCCAACTTGCTTGCTCACGAAGACCTAGGGCATTTGAGGAAGCCCATTGTTGGAATATACAAGCCAAGTTCTATAATGAAAAATTCCCACTAGTATATGAAAGTGACAAAACAAGAGACTCGCTATCATAAAGATCATGGTGCTACTTTGAAGCACAAGTGTGGAAAAAAGGATAGTAGCATTGTCCCTTTTATTTCTTTTTTTCCTTTTTTTCTTTTTTTGGGCCTTCCTTTTTTTATTTGGCCTTTCTCCCTTTTTTATTTGGCACAACGCTCTATTAATGATGATCATCACACTTATATTTATTTACAACTCAATGATTACAACTCGATACTAGAACAAAATATGACTCTATATGAGTGCTTCCGGCGGTGTACCGGGATGAGCAATGAATCAAGAGTGACATGTATGAAAAATTATGCATGGTGGCTTTGCCACAAATACGATGTCAACTACATGATCATGCAAAGCAATATGACAATGATGAAGCGTGTCATAATAAATGAAACGGTGGAAAGTTGCATGGCAATATATCTCGGAATGGCTATGGAAATGCCATAATAGGTAGGTATGGTGGCTGTTTTGAGGAAGATATAAGGAGGTTTATGTGTGATAGAGCGTATCGTATCACGGGGTTTGGATGCACCGGCGAAGTTTGCACCAACTCTCAAGGTGAGAAAGGGCAATGCACGGTACCGAAGAGGCTAGCAATGATGGAAAGGTGAGAGTGCGTATAATCCATGGACTCAACATTAGTCATAAAGAACTCACATACTTATTGCAAAAATCTACAAGTCATCAAAAACCAAGCATTACACACATGCTCCTAGGGGGATAGATTGGTAGGAAAAGACCATCGCTCGTCCCCGACCGCCACTCATAAGGATGACAATCAAAGAACACCTCATGTTTCAAATTTGTCACACAACGGTTACCATACGTGCATGCTACGGGATTTGCAAACTTCAACACAAGTATTTCTCAAATTCACAACTACTCAACTAGCATGACTCTAATATTACCACCTTCATATCTCAAAACAATCATCAAGTATCAAACTTCTCATAGTATTCAATGCACTTTTTATGAAAGTTTTTATTATACCCATCTTGGATGCCTATCAAATTAGGACTAACAGCATGGTAATTTGCTTTTAGAGCACGGTGGTGCGATAGGTATAGTAGCAGGGGTTGTGGGTGTAACTGTGGTATCCATGTCCTCATCACAGGACGAACAAAACAAGGTCTTCCGTAGAGTTCCTCTGGGTCACTACCGGTGCCCATCCATTTCCTACCGTTATTCTACATCTGCTGGCACCGTTCGTCCAGAGTCATGCCTAGGGTCGACCAAGCCAAAGCACATTGTGACTTGCGCTGCACATGTAAGCTTCGGTCAAGGCTTATACATTCGTCTCTTCATGACTGGGTGAAGCTTTCTGCAAGATGTCATGGCGCTTCTCCACGCATCCCTGGTTCAACCACTAGGTTCCATTCGTCCTCCACCCAGTAGTGAATTGAAGTCCGTCTTGAGCATCTTGAAATCTTGGGGTTGTCATCATCTTAACTCTCACAACTCCCATGTAATTCACTCAACCAACCCCATCTACGGAGCCTTGGTGACACGGGGATTTTGGGTTCATCCTACCACATGATACTACTCAACAACATAACTTAAATTCACCTACTTGCATGCATGGTGTGGAGGATATCAACTAATGCAATAAAACATAGGTAATAAAATTCATGATCAAATGACTTGCCTTGGTGGCAATCTTCAAACTCTAATGACTCGTAGTAACAAGCCTCGCACTCCGGGTAATCTATCGAAACAAATATGACATTCATGAGCACACCATCATACAAATCATACTACAACAACAAGTAAAACTAATAACAACACAATCATTAAAATACACAAAGAAAATAAAAAATGAATCCAAAGAAAACAATAAAACTCAATGCAAACCTCAACTACAAGTGAAACGAGCTTACTAAGTTTTCTGCCACTAATAGTTTTTTGACAGAACAAAAATAAAGTTTTTTAGTAAATAACAAAAAGGAAAATAACAAAGAAATCTTATGCAAAAAGAATCACATTAAAATCATTTATAAAATCCTATTATGCTCAAAACCATTTTCCTAGCAAGATAAAAAGAAATAAAATACTAAAAATATAACTTTTCTACCAATAAAATTGCTATTGATAACTTAACACAAACAAAAAGGAATATGTCAAAAAGAACAAAAGAAAAAATTAAAAGTAATTAAAATTAAAAGAAATAGCACAAAAGCTATAAAACACTAAAACAGTATTGTTTTCGTGAAAACCTAATTTTAAATAATCCTAAAATTCACCAATTAATTCCTACTGATAAACAATATCACAAAGAACGAGTAGCAAAAAGAATCACTAATAAATAATATTCCTAGCTCAAGTTATAGCCAATCTAGTGATTTGAACAAATTTCATGTGAATACAAATTCAAACTTTCAAATCTAGTCAAACTTGATACCTATAGAAACTTCATAAATTTTTTGATCAAATGCAAAAAGAATCAAATCAAAGTACTAAAAATCCTAGGACATATGAATTTTCTAAGTTGAAACTATTCTATTTTTAAAAATAGAAACGAAAAAACAAACAGATCAACTATGCTACGTGGCATACTGCTATTGGGTTAGGAGGTGTGCGATCCGTAACTAAACGGCAGGCGGTCGTACTTAACAAAATGGCGCACATGCGTTATATTAAAAGAAACCCGCCCGGGCCGGTTCGATCTAACCGAACTAAACCGTAAAGTAAAAATCGATCTAAAAATGAAAAAAAACTAACTATTCCCGGGTTCTAATCGTGGACGTCGGAGGAAGATCTAACGGATGAGGAGGGCGGTGGCCTATAGCAAGGTCAGTGGCATCGACGGCGAAGAAGACGACGGTGAGGCGGCTCGGCATCGAACGGGGTGACGGCTCTGGCGGTCTCCAGCGTGGAGGAAGTAGTCGAGGAGGTCGAGCGTGACGTGGGCATCCGAAAGGTGGTGGTGCAGGACGTTGGCGACGTCGGGGTCGAGCAAGGGCTCGCGACGGAGCTCCGGTGCTCCGGCGAGGTCGAGCATGCTTGGTTCAGTCGACTTCGGGGAAACTTAGGGGCAACAAGTGGTCAATTAGCTGCGCAATGGTTAGGGGGTCCGACAGACGAGGTTTGGAGGCAGGGGAGTGCTCACCGGCGATGATCACGACGGCGGCTGTAGTGAGATCAGAATGGCCAGGGTGGTGGACATGGATGGAGTTTGGCGTAGGGTTTAGGGGGGTTCGGACGAGGGCAACAAGGGGTATAGATAGGGCATGGACTTGGAGAGGGGGTCAACTCGGGTTCGCGATCCCGAGAGAATCGGGGCGACGGCGGTGCTCCGGACGCACTCTGGTTCGGCGAAATTTGTGCGCGGTCGTTGCAGGGTAAGAGACGTGGGCGGGCTCCACTGGTCAGTGGGCATGGGGAGAGGGCGTTGCGACCAGGCGGCCGGCTCGAAGGGTTTCGGGTGCGGCCGTGGGCGAACCAGGCCGCGACGCTGGTGGGCTGCGGGAAGTGGGCCGCCTGGCCTAGCGCGTGGCTAGCACCGGCTAGTTTTTTTTAATTCACAGAAAAGAAAACCAGAAAATAGAGAAAAATCAAATAATTTATATAGACAATTATATATCAAAATGATCAACAAAATATGGTAGAGGCGAGGGTGTCCCGATCTTTTGATGAGATGATAACTATCGATTTAGTGAAGTCGACTTTGACGATCCGACTACAAACGTGCACGACCTTGCGCCTTAGCAATCGCTAAACCAATCTCCTGAGGTTACTGACGGTGCCGGAAGCACAATCAGCCTGACCACCAAGGTCTATTCCTGCATGCAATCGAAGAACAATAAAGAATATGATAATGCAATCTGAATATTGCAAATATAGATAAAGTATTTATAAAGGTGGGGATCCGAAAGCGGTCTTGGTCTGGTTGTTGGACACAAACGAAGTACACGAAGTTGCAATGGCTAACTTTTAACTAATCAAATCCCAAGGAAAAAGCTACTAGATGGATCTACTTATATAGGAACAAGGGGTGGCGTCCAAGGAGGTGGGAGGACACCACAAGGCAGCCTAAAACTAAACCTAGGTCGTAAAAGGCTCATGGGCCCAAGTGGAGGTGATGCGACACCTTTGGACTTGTAGTTTAACTTGGATTGTGTTGCACCGTCAGATTGTTTCGTCAATATCTCAACACTCCCACGAATTTGAAGATGAATCTAATTGGGTTGGAAAGTGCACGAAAACTACTTTCCAACAAAAAAAGAATCACCCAATTCGGAGTCCGGATGAAAGAGATATTGACGTTTTGAGTCAGGTATGCCTGTGTAGTCCAAATCTGAGTCCAAAACGTGAGAGACTTGGACTCTATCTTCTCTTGTGCCAAAAGTGACGTGAGAGAATTCTTGAACAGCACCTAAACGTCTCCTTTTCCTTTATCTTCATATGTGGATTGTACAAGTGTTCGATAGTTCTGCAATTAGGCATGAAACAAAAAGAGGTGAAGTATTTTTGTTCCGTATAGTATAAATAAATCATTGCATAACTTTTATCAGAAATCACCACAAATAAATACGTGTATGCAATATTTGTGATCATATTCAAGATAGCCATGTCCTCATCATCCTCCCCTTCTTCAAAACAAGCCGTCCTTGATACGTCTCCAACGTATCTATAACTTTTTGTTGTTCCATGCTATTAGATTATCTGTTTTGTATGTTTTATATGCATCGATATGCTATTTTTTATTAGTTTTGGGACTAACCTATTAACCTAGAGCCCAGTGCGAGTTTTTGTTTTTTCCTTGTTTTTGAGTTTTACAGAAAAGGAATATCAAACGGAGTTCAAACGGAATAAAACTTTACGATGATTTTTCTTGTACTAGAAGACATCTAGGAGCTTGGAGAGGGGGTCAGAAGATCTCCGAGGAGGCCACAAGCCTGCTAGGCCCGCCCAAGGGGTGTGCGCCCTGAGGGCTTGTGGGACCCTTCGGACTCCTCCAACCCTAACTCTTGCACTATAAATTCCCAAATATTCCAAAACCACCAGAAGCGTCCACCAAAATACTTCTCTACCGCCGCAAGCCTCTGTTCCCATGAGATCCCATCTTGGGGCCTTTTTCGGCATCCTTCCGAAGGGGGATTCGATCACAGAGGGCATCTACATCAACTCTATTGCCCTTCCGATGAAGCGTGAGTAATTTACCACAGACCTATGGGTCCATAGCTAGTAGCTAGATGGCTTCTTCTCTCTCTTTGATCTTCAATACAATGTTCTCCTCGATGTTCTTGGAGTTCAATCCAATGTAATATTATTTTGCGGTGTGTTTGTCGAGATGTGATGAATTGTTGATTTATGATCAGATTATCCATGAATATTATTTTAGTCTTTTCTGAACTCTTTTATGCATGATTAAATATCTTTGTATTCTCTTTGAATTATCGGTTTGGTTTGCGAACTAGATTGGTATTTCTTGCAATGGGAGAGGTGCTTAGTTTTGGGTTCAATCTTGCGGTGTCCTCACCCAGTGACAAAGTAGGGGTAGGAAGGCACGTATTGTATTGTTGCCATCAAGGGTAAAAGGTGGGGTTTTCATCATATTTCTTGAGTTTATCCCTCTACATCATGTCATCTTACTTAAGGCGTTACTCCGTTCTTATGAACTTAATACTCTAGATGCATGCTGGATAGCGGTCGATGTGTGGAGTAATAGTAGTAGATGCAGGCAGGAGTCGGTCTACTTGACACGGACATGATGCCTATATTCATAATCATTGCCTTGGATATCGTCATAACTTTGCGCTTTTCTATCAATTGCTCGACAGTAATTTGTTTACTCACCGTATGTTTTCTTTCAAGAGAGAAGCCTCTAGTGAAACCTATGGCCCCGGGGTCTATTTTCCATCATATATTTTCAGATCTATAAACCAAAAAACCCCAAAATACCTTGCTGCAATTTATTTAGATTTACTTTAGTTTGCTCTTTTATTTATCTTCTATACCTATCTCTATTAGATCTCACTCTTGTTCGAGACCGTGAAGGGATTGACAACCCCTTTTTCGCGTTGAGTGCAAGCGTTTGTTAGTTTGTGCAAGTGCATAGATTGGAGACTTGCTTGTGCCTCTTATTAGATGGATACCTTGGTTCATAACTAAGGGAAATACTTATCTCTACTTTGTTGGATCACCCTTTCCTCTTCAAGGAAAAAATCAATGCAAGCTCAAGAAGTAGGAGGAAGAATTTCTGGCGCCGCTGCCGTGGAGGTTCTACATCAAGCCTACCAAGTACCTATCATAAACTCTCATCTCTTGCATTACATTATTTTCCCATTTGCCTCTCATTTTTCTCTCCCCCACTTCTAAAACGTTTTCAAAAAACACAAAAAGATTTTCCTTTTTATTTGCCATTCTTTCGTTCATCTTTTCATTTGCTTTTTGGTTGCTTGTGTGTTAGATTGCTTGCTTTGTCAAGATGTCTCAAGAAAACACCAAGTTGTGTGACTTTTCCAATACTAATAATAATTATTTTAATAGTACTCTGATTGCTCCCGCCACTAGTGTGGAATCTTATGAAATTAATGCCGCTTTGTTGAATCATGTTGTGAAAGAGCAATTTTCGGCCTTCCTAGTGAAGATGCTGCATCCATCTAAATACTTTTGTTGAGTTGTGTGATATGCAAAAGAAAAAAAAGATGTGGATAATGATATTGTTGAATTGAAGCTATTTTCGTTCTCATTACGAGATCGTGCTAAAACTTGGTTTTCATCTTTGCCTAAAAATAGTATTGATTCATGGAACAAGTGTAAAGATGCTTTTATTTCCAAGTATTTTCCTCCCGCTAAAATCATCTCCCTTAGGAACGATATAATGAATTTTAAGCAACTTGATCATGAACATGTTGCACAATCTTGGGATAGGATAAATTGATGATAAGAAATTGCCCTACTCATGGTTTAAGTTTATGGATGGTCTTACAAAAAAATAATGCCGGATTAAACTTTACATCTAGAAATCTTTTAGATTCCGCCGCGGGTGGTACTTTTATGGAAATTACTTTTGGAGAATCTACTAAACTCCTAGATAATATTATGGCTAATTACTCTCAATGGCATACCGAAAGATCTTCTACTAGTAAAAAAATGCATGCGATTGAAGAAACTAATACTTTGAGTGGAAAGATGGATGAACTTATGAAATTTATTGCTAGTAAGAGTGCTCCTATTGATCCTATGCCTTTGTCCAATTTGATTGATAATAATAATGAATCTATGGGTGTGAATTTTGTTGGTAGGAACAATTTTGGTAATAACGCGTATAGAGGTAATTTCAACCCTAGGCCTTTTCCTAGTAATTCCTCTAATAATTATGGTAATTCCTACAACAATTCCTATGGAAATTATAATAAAATACCCTCTGATCTTGATAACAATATTAAAGATTTCATTAATTCCCAAAATGTTTTCAATGCTATGGTTGAAGAAAAATTGCTCAAGATTGATGATTTGGCTAGGAACGTTGATAGAATTTCTCTTGAGATTGATTCTTTGGAAATTAGATCTAGGCCACCCAAGCACGATATTAATGGATCTCTTAAATCTATTAAAATTTCTATTGATGAGTGTAAATAAAGAACTGCTGGGATGCGTGCTAAGTGAGATTGGTTTGTGAAAGCATGTTCTTCTAGTTTTTGCGAAAATAATGATGAAGATCTTAAAGTGATTGGTGTAACTCCTATTGAATCTTTGTTTTCTAATATAAATCTTGATAAAGATGGGACTGGAGATTATTCAACTTTAGCTAGAAGGCGTCCCAATGATTCGGAGTTTATTGGTCTGAAGGAATTTTTTTGATAAAAGTAGGATTGGAGAGGTCAAAACTTTAAGTAGCGACGAACCCACTCGTTTGGATTTCAAGGATTTTAATTATTATAATTGTTCTTTGATAGATTGTATTTCCTTGTTGCAATCCATGTTGAATTCGCTGCATGCTTATAATCAAAATAAAGCTTTTACTAAACATGTCGTTGATGCTATGATGAAATCATTTGAAGAAAAACTTGAATTGGAAGTTTCGATCCCTAGAAAGCTTTATGATGAGTGGGAACCTACTATTAAGATTAAAATTAAAGATTATGAGTGCAATGCTTTGTGTGATTTGGGTGCTAGTGTTTCCACTATTCCAAAAAACATTATGTGATGTGCTAGGTTTCCATAAACTTGATGATTGTTCTTTGAATTTGCATCTAGCGGATTCCACTATTAAGAAACCTATGGGAAGGATTAATGATGTTCTTTTTGTTGCAAATAGGAATCATCTCCTATTATTCTTGGTAGATCTTTCCTTAGAACGATTGGTGCAATTATTGATATGAAAGAAGGAAACATTAGATTTCAAATTCTGTTAAGGAAGGCATGGAACACTTTCCAAGAAAGAAAATTAAGTTGCCATATGAATCTATTATGAGGGCTACTTATGGATTTAATATCAAACATGACAATACCTAGATCTGTGTTTTATGCCTAGCTAGGGGCGTTAAACAATAGCGCTTGTTGGGAGGCAACCCAATTTTATTTTTATGTTTTTTTTGTTTTTGGTTCTGTTCTTGAATAAATACACATTATTACCTCTCTAATAATTGTGTTTTGGTGTTTTTATTAGTGTTTGAGCCAAGCAAGACCTTTGGGATAATTTGGTACATCGTTGATTTGGTTTTACTGAAAAACAGAAACTTTTGCGTCCAGTAACAGAATTGTTTAAATTCACTGGAGCGTGGAAAAATTCTGAATTTTTTACATAAGATTGATATATGAATTGCCTCTGTTGTCCTTATTGTTTAGATTTTTTGGAGTTACAGAAGTATATGAAGTTTTCAGATTACTACAGACTGTTCTGCTTTTGACAGATTCTGTTTTCTATGTGTTGTTTGGTTATTTTGATGAATCTATGGGTAGTATCAGGGGGTATGAACCATGGAGAAGTTGGAATACAATAGATATTACACCAATATAAATTTAGAATGAGTTCACAATAGTACCTAAAGTGGTGATTTATTTTATTATACTAATAGATCTAATGAGTTTTGTGTTGTGATGTTTTCAAGTTTGGGGTAAAGATTTGATGGACTATGGAATAAGGAGTGGCAAGAGCCTCCTAAGCTTGGGGATGCCCAAGGCACCCCAAGGTAATATTTAAGGACAACCAAGCGTCTAAGCTTGGGGATGCCCAGGATGGCATCCCCTCTTTCGTCTTCTTTCAATCAGTAAATTTACTTGAGGCTATATTTTTATTCACCACATGATATGTGTTTTGATTGGAGCGTCTTGTATGATATAAGTCTTTGCTTTTTAGTTTGCCACAATCATCCTTGCTGTACACACCTTTTGAGAGGGACACACATGAATCATGAATTTATTAGAATGCTCTATGTGCTTCACTTATATTTTTTGAGTTAGACAATTTGCTCTAGTCCTTCACTTATATCTTTTTAGAGCACGGCGGTGGCTTTATTTTATATAAATTGTTGAACTCTCAGGTGATGCGGAGCATCCTACTATCATCCCCATGGCCCTAGCATTGTCTCCAACGGCACCACATGGACCTATGATAAGAGCTCAAGAAAGGTCTATCAAAACTAAGGCGAACTCGCTCCTCTCCGAACTAACACTTTCCACATGTGAGACATGGCTACTACCTCAAGCGGAAACTCTATGTGTGATCAGGTACTTAGAGGGAAGCCATGGAGCAACTACACTCAACAACCAAGACGACGAGGACACCGAGCGCAAGGACCAAGAGAAGAAGCCTGAAGTTGACAGCCACCGGACGACCGGCCCCCATCGGACATCCGACCCCTAGAGGCCTCACCAGTCAGAAGGCCCAGCCAGAGAACGCTACAGCAACTGGACAACCGACAAGGACCAGACGACTGACATCCTCCAGCCATCGGACGACCGACCCGCACCAAAAATCCGACACCTGTGGGTCCGAGCCAAAACGCCCAAAATCTAAGACCAACCGAACGACCGACGCCGACCGCAAATCCGATGCCAAGCCACCCGAGCCAAAACGCCGGACGTCCGACAAGTACCATACGGCCGGACCCTCACGAGCCACCGGACGTCCGGTAGCTGTCGGACGTCCGACACCTGTGCGCGCGCTGTGTGTTGGGCCTCACCCTATGCGTTCAGGTAATTCAGTTATATTGGTTCGAGTATTTTGGGTAGCGGGTAATACGGGTAGCTGAAACTCGAAACCGAATTTCTGTATTCAAAAAAGATACCCAAACCCAAATTACCTGAAAATTTTGGTTCGGGTATTTCGGGTACCCAATAACCGAAATATTCAGACACACTATAGCAAATGCAAATAGTTCGAAAATTCATACAATAGCCTTATTGTGCACAAATTCAGCAAACTGCAAACATGACATCCTCACACCCATAGGAACAAGCTTCCAAGGCTCCAAACAAATAAACAAGAACATGGCAATCACAGAACTTGAATAGGTCCAAACAGTCCCCTAAATTGAGTCCTTAACATGGCAGGAACATAACTTGAATAGGTCCAAATAGACACACACACACACACACAACTAATAGGTCCAAGCTGAGACAACTTAAGTGCTTAACAAATAATAAGTTTCCAAACTAAGACAAAGGCACAAAGCCTTCAATTCCAGGAAGTCATGGTCTCATGGATAACATGGTTGAAAACCATAAAACACAAGGAGAGAAGGGTCCATGGCAACACACTTTCTTGAGGTTCATGGCAGTACACTTCCAAGAGGTTCTTCAGGTACTCCCTGCAAAAGTGGAAGGGAAATCACTTGAATATAGTGCAATATCATTTGTACTTTCCAACATTATCAAGATGAAAACATCATGTAAACTATATACAAGAAGCTAAATATATACTATTAGAAAGGTGCAATATCATTTGTACTTTCCAGCCACAGTTTCCAGCGATATCAAGATGAAAACAGCATATAAGAACCTAAATATATACAACCAGAACGTTGCGACATCATTTCTTGAAGTAACGCTGACATTAAAAGTTAAGTAAGAGAATGTAAGCATGACATGAAAAGTAACATTGACATCTCTTCAAGTAGAGGATTAACTTGTTTGTAGTTTGCTTACCTTCCTCTAGTGTTGCCAATTGTTTTGGACCCTCTTCGTCATTAACAGGAATTGAGCGCCGCAACCAATCCTGGGTACAAATGAGTGCCTACACCATGAATGGAGTAAGAGAGCTCCTGAATTCATCAAGGATACGCCCACCGGTGCGAAAAGATGACTCGGATGCAACTGTGGATATTGGGAAAGCTAGTATATCACGAGCTAAGCGTGAGAGCACCGGGAATTGAGAGGAGTTGACCTTCCACCACTCGGATGCAACAATTTCATGTTTAACATAAGGAACTATAGCAAGTTCATCTCCATAAGCATAATTCATATTGGCATCTTGGCCACAAGCATAGCAAGCATCATCAAAAAGGGATATTTCAAGAGAATCAACGGGATCATAACAGTCATCATAGCAATCATCCTTCGGTAAACACGAAGGGAAATTAAAAAATGTATGAGTTGAAGAGTTACTCTCATTAGAAGGTGGGCACGGGTAGCTAATCCGCTCTTCCTCCTTTTGTTCTTTGCTCTCCTCCTCATCTTTTTCATCCAATGAGCTCACAATGTCATCAATTTCTTCTTCCATAGACTCCTGCAAAATATTAGTCTCTTCTTGGACAGCGAAGACTTTCTCAATAAATGCATCAATATCGGCATTGTATTCATAATTCTCATAGCAATATTTAAGGATAGCTAAATTTTCAGGTCTATAAACAGCATCATAAAGATTTTCAAACTCTTTGAACATAGATTCAATTTCATAAGCACCCATAAAAGCAACAAATTCTTCTATTTGTTCCACATCATAGTAATCATATATACCTCTAGCATAAGAAGCCAAGGTTTCATTATCATTAAATTCGCATGAAAAGGGAAGGTGTGGAGACTTCATCCTAGAGCAACAAGTATAATCATATCTCAAGCATAGTTGCCTAGCATACCAATACAACATATAAATTTGATCCCATAATAGTTTCCCTTTTTGAGTCAAGTGATAATCCCTAAATTATTCATGTTGATCCAACGTGTCTCCCATAACACAGTTGAATGGGGTTTTCTCAGGATTATTAAAGTAGTACATAATATCTTTCACATAACGAGCATCGAGGGTTTTAGGAGGTTCCCCATCTCCATGAGTAGCAAGTACACCTAATTTTTTTGGTATTTCGTGTTCCATATCCATAACTAAAGATAAAGAACAACTAAGAACAGCAAATAAAAATTACATAGTGATAAAGCAAACAAGCACACACGAGAATATTCACCCCACGCTATTGCTCCCCGGCAATGGTGCCAGAAAAAGGTCTTGATAACCCACAAGTATAGGGGATCAATTGTAGCCTCTTTTGATAAGTAAGAGTGTCGAACCCAACGAGGAGCTAAAGGTAGAACAAATATTCCCTCCAGTTCTATCGACCACCGATACACTCTACGCACGCTTAACGTTCGCTTTACCGGAAACAAGTATGAAACTAGAAGCACTTTGTAGGTGTTTTTGGATAGGTTTGCAGGATAATAAAGAGCACATAAATAAGTAAATATAGCGAGTGTGGAAAAGTGGTGGTAGGAGTTGCGAAATTGTCCCTAAGCAATTGACTACTTTACTAGACCAATAGCAAGTTTTATGTGGGAGAGGCCACTGCTAGCATGTCATCCCTGACTTGGAATTCTATGCACTTATGATTGGAACTATTAGCAAGCTTCCGCAACTACTAACGTTCATTAAGGTAAAACCAAACCATAGCATTAAGATATATTGGTCCCCCTTCAATCCCGTATGCATCAATTTCTATGCTGGGTAGAAGCTTCTGTCACTCTTGACCTCCAATACATAGTCCTATCAACATACAACTAACCCTATGGTGTGATCCATGCGCGCGCTCATATGATGGGCACCATAGGACAACAACATAACCACAAGCAAATTAAATCAATCATAGCAATTCATCAACCACCGATAGGACAACGAAAATCTACTCAGACATCATAGGATGGCAACACATCATTGGATAATAATATGAAGCATAAAGCACCATGTTCAAGTAGAGGGTACAGCGGGTTGCGGGAGAGTGGACCGCTGTAGATAGAGGGGGGAAGGTGATGGAGATGTTGGTGAAGATGACGGTGGTGTTGGTGAAGATCGCGGTGATGATGATGGTGGCCACGGCAGCGTCTCGCGTTGATTCTTCTTCCCATATTCTCCAAATATTCCAAAAATATTCTTCGACCGTTTTTATCCCGTTTGGATTCCGTTTGATATGGGGTTTCTGCGAAACATAAAACATGCAACAAACAGGAACTGGCACTGGGCACTCGATCAATATGTTAGTCCCAAAAATAATATAAAAAGTTGCCAAAAGTATATGAAAGTTGTATAATATTGGCATGGAACAATAAAAAATTATAGATACGGCGGAGACGTATCAAAGATCGGCCCTAGGTTTTCCACCCTACATCATCTTGGTATCATGAACCTTGGTTGATCACGAATTTGGAGCCCCTACCCTTGTTTTCTAGCCTTTTTGTTGATTTTGTCCCAATTTCGAAAATCCCCACAAAAATAGCCCCAAATGTTTTTTGTGATTTGTTGGTTTTGATGAAGTTTTGTTGGATTTGATATGTGGATTCCGTGTGTAGCAAGTAGATCTAGCTTTTCCCCATCATTTCCCCCATTTACATCCACAAATTTGTCCAATTTTGACCAAATTTTGCCCCTCCACCACGAACCCTAGATTTCATCCCGTGCCCGAAATCGCCCACGCACTGGACTTTCGATCGATACCGGACATCCGACGACCTCCGGTCGTCCGACCACCACTGGACGTCTGACGAACCCTAATGAAACTGAACTTTGTTCAGTCCCACCAATCCATTTCCACTTCCGCATACGCACTACCACCACCGCTTTCCTCAACCACCATAGCTTACCCGTTTCCAAACTCCGACAATTTTGACATGTTTTTTTTGAGAAGTTGAGTTGTGGTTCCCGTTTCCTATCGTGTTTCGGCTACATAGGGACGGTTCAGCTTCGATATCACCACTGCTCATCTTCGCCCAGATTCGTCATCAACGACAACCACTTCACCATTTTGATACTCTCAAGCGCAAGCAAGGACGGTAACTTCGACGACACCTTTATGCACTCCTTGGCATTGTATTGATAACCCCATAGCCCATTTTGTGTACCTTTCCTATTGAGACTAGCCATTGAGTATTGTCGGCAACGTTACTTGTGCACATTAGTGATCATAGTTCCCATTGCATACATAGCATATCATCTTGGTACAGGCATCTTGATATCATCTCTTGTGTCACAAGGTTGTCATCACATATACACAATTGCTATCTTGGTTCGTGAAGTTTTGCATAAGAGGCCAACGAAAGAACTCAAAGAGAAAGAGACAAACAAGCATTTAAGCTAAACGAAAAGATAAGCAAAGAGCTTTTAAGCAAGAACCATAACATCATACTACATTAAGATTGTCATACTCGATCATCTTGGATCATATCATCGGAACACCATACATATAGCATACTTGGGATAGAAGTCGTTCCATTTTGCTTAGTAGGTTGTGCACAAGTCTCGTATCCGCCTATTGTGCAATCGCGCTAGCGCCTCTCTAGTGTTGTGCAACAAGAGCATTTTCCGTGGATTCCACATTTTGGCTCATTCCTTGGTTGCACAACCCCATCTATCTATTTGTGTGTGTTTCCGTGTGCCATATCTTTCTATTGTTCCACTTGTTGCATTTGCAAATTTGGGAATCTTTTCCAACATTATGTAATCGTACTAACATTCTCATCAAATTTTGTGCCACCATCTCACCAACCTCCACCAAAGGCTTTATTTGTGTAGGTGTGAGAGACTGACGAGATACGATACCAATTGTGCTATTTCCTTGTTATAGTTCTTCTCTTTCTCCCACTCACACATTTACTTTGGAATGATGGATAGGCCAACTACTTCTACCAACCCACTCTTCATCGAGCAAGACGAGGACCCAAACATCTACATTACCAAGAACCGCCTCTTCGGTGCACAAAGAGTTTTGCATCAAGAACAACAAGCATTGAGTGACCGCATTGACAACCTCGCCACCGACTTGCGACACTCCGAGCAACGTACAAGAGACTACTTCGACAACAAGCTCGATGAACAAAAACAAGAGAGCAATGCAAGAATGGATGAGATTCGTGCCTTGTTGGTCAACTACTCTTCTACCTCTTCATCATATCCAAGACGGAGCCACTCAAGTCGACATTTCTCCGACACCATCTCCGGCTCAAGTACACCGACATCAAACACTCTTCGTCGAGCCACACGCCAAGACCATCAAGCAAACCGCAATCCCCTACACGGCAACGGTCCACAAGAGCAACTTGAAGAGCAAGAACATCGGCGTCGTCAAAATCAAGCTACCCTTGCGCAAGCACAAGAAAGGGAACGCCAATGCCAACAAGTGGAAGAGCAAGAACGCCAATGCCAACGAGAGCAAATGCAAGAGCGACAACTGTTGGGAAATGTTGCATGGAAAACAAAAAATTTCTATGCACACGCAAGATCTATCAAGGATATGCATAGCAACAAGAGGGGAGAGTGTGTCTAGGTACCCTCATAGACCGTAAGAGGAAGTGTTTCACAACACGGTTCATGTAGTCGCACCTTCTTAACGATCCAACCGATCTAGTACCAAAGGTACAACACCTCCGCGTTCAGCACAAGTCAACTCGGTGACGTCCTCCGCCTTCTTGATCCAGCAAGACGACGAGGTAGTAGATGAGTTCCGTCAGCACGACGGCATGGTGACGGGGATGGTGAAGTGATCTCCTCAGGGCTTCGCCTGAGCACTACAAAAATATGACCGGGGGTGTAAACGATGGAGGGGGCGCCGCACATGGCTAACAATTGATCTGGTGTGTGCTAGGCGTACCCCTCCCACATATATATAGGTGGCAGGGGAGGGTAGGCAGCCTGGCGCACCACATAGGTGGTCGGCCATCCCTAGGGCTCCTGCCCTGGCCGCGCCCCCCCTGCCATATATTCCCAAGGGGGAAGGAAAGAAGGGGGAGAGGGAAGGAAGTGGGAATCCTAATCCACACTTTCCTTTCTCTCCCCCCTTTCCTTCTCCTCCTTAGGCCGGCCTGCTATGGGGTTGCACCAGCCCCTTGTGGATGGTGTGTTTCCTCTCTTGGCCCATAAGGCCCATATCTTTTGTCGGGGGTGCCCGGAACCCCTTCCGGTGACCCGATAAGTACCCGGTACTCCCAGAAACACTTCCGGTGTCCGAATACTGTCGTCCTATATATCAATCTTTACCTCTCGACCATTTCGAGACTCCTCGTCATGTCCGTGATCTCATTCGGGACTCCGAACAACGTTCGGTCACCAAATCACATAACTCATATAACATTATGTCGTCAACGAACGTTAAGCGTGCGGACCCTTACGGGTTCGAGAACTATGTAGACATGACCGAGACACCTCTCCGGTCAATAACCAAATAGCGGAACCTGGATGCCCATATTGTCCATCGGTATGTTACTTGCCCAAGATTCGATCGTCGGTATCTTCAATCTCATTACTGGCAAGTCTCTTTACTCGTTCCGTAATACATCATCTTGCAACTAACTCCTTCGTCACTTTGCTTGCAAGGCTTCTTATGATGTGCATTACCGAGAGGGCCCAGAGATACCTCTCCGATACTCGGAATGACAAATCCTACTCTCGATCTACGCCAACTCAACAAACACCTTCGGAGATACCTGTAAAGCATCTTTATGATCACCCAGTTGTGTTGTGACGTTTGATAGCACACAAGTTATTCCTCCGGTATCCAGGAGTTGCATAATCTCATAGTCAAAGGAATATGTATTTGACATAAAGAAAGCAATAGCAATAAACTGAACGATCAATATGCTAAGCTAACTGATGGGTCTTGTCCATCACATCATTCTCCTAATGATGTGATCCCGTTATCAAATGACAACAGATGTCTATGGTTAGGAAACCTTGACCATCTTTGATCAACGAGCTAGTCTAGTAGAGGCTTACTAGGGACACGGTATTTGTTTATGTATTCATGCATGTATTTAAGTTTCCGATCAATACAATTCTAGCATGAATAATAAACCTTTATCATGAATAAGGAAATATAAAATAACAACTTTATTATTGCCTCTAGGGCATATTTCCTTCCACAACGCCAACATCAAGACGAACAAGACGTCGACGCTCTCCGTCGACAACAACAACGACGTGAAGCACAAGCCCTTGAGGCACAACGTGCCCTCCGTGAACCAATCGCCGTCGTCCCCCATAACTGACGTGTTCGAGAAGACGAAGAAGCACTCCGTGAGGAAGTACAAGAACGACGAAATCAAGCACGATTGCATCGACAAGTTCCACAATCTCCTCCACAAGCTCGACAAGAACCACAAGTTCGCCAAGAGCAACAAGGCAATGGGAATCCTCCATGCCAAGAGCAACTTGAGGGTGACAATCCTCCACGTCATGAGCGTCGTCACCCGGACCCCAACACAATGAAGAGCAATGCTACGGCAAACTCAAGTTCACCATGCCCAAGTTCTCCAGAAGCAATGACCCTGAAGAGTACCTTTCATGGGCATTGAAGGTTGACAAGATCTTTCATTTGCACAACTATGAGGAAGAGAAGAACATTGCCATGGCATCCTTGAGTTCCAAGACTATGTCCTCATTTGGTGGGAGCAAGTCACTGAGCGCCGAGAAGCAAGAGGCGAACCACCAATCACAACTTGGGATCAAATGAAGGATGTCATGAGAGCGCACTTTGTGCCAACATACTATAACCGCGACCTCTTCAAGCGACTACAACTCCTCAAGCAAGGAACAAAGACCGTTGAAGAGTACTACAAGGAAATGGAGATCGCCATGATATGAGCTAATTTCACGGAAGGTGATGAGCAAACTATGGCACGTTTCTTGAATGGACTCAATCACCCTATCAAGAAGATTGCCAACTTCCAACCTTACTCCAACCTCATCGAGCTAGTGCATCAAGCCAGCAAGGTGGAGCGACAAGTGCAAGATGACTTCAAATATGCCAAGTAGTCTTCCAAGAACTACGACTACACTAACCAAGCTTCAACGACTCCACCACCTTCTACTTCAACCAAACCTTCTGCAAGCAACGGCGACAAGTCAAGTTACAAGAAACCTTCGACCACCTCAAGTCGTCCTCCTACTACAAGCAACTTCAAGTCGAGAGCTTCATCATCTACAACTCTATCGGATGAGACCATCAAGACAAGTTCCATCACATGCTTCACATGCGGCGGCCGAGGCCACAAGTCCTTCGAGTGTACCAATAAACGCACCATGATCCTCAACGATGATGGCACATACGACTCCATGAGTGAAGGGGAAATGGAAGCCCTCGAGCATGTGGCCATGCACCGGCAAGTGAATGAAGATGAAGATGACCAAGTCTTTTGTGACAATGATGCGAGCCCCGCTCTCGTTGTCTCCAAGGTCTTGACACTTCAACACCAACAAGATGAAGACCAAAGATGCCATATCTTTCACACCAAGGCGGGCATTAATGGGGTCCGTGAAGGTCATCATCGACGGAGGAAGTTGCCACAACTTGGCAAGTGAAGAGCTATGTTCCAAGCTACAATTGGTCAAGATGAAGCACCCTCACCCCTACAAAGGTCCAATGGCCTAGCGACTCCGACACCATTCAAGTCTCCTGCGCGATTGGAGCATATGAAGACACTTTGGAGTGTGATGTGGTTCCTATGTCCGTTTGCCACCTCCTACTTGGATGACCTTGGCAATTCGATCATGGCGTCATCCACAATGGGGGAACCAACCACTATAGCTTCAAGATGAAGGGAAAGAAGTATGTGCTACGACCTATGTCACCAAGTCAAGAGATCGCCGACAAGCAAGAAACCACCCATCATGGAGAGAACAGTGAGAGAGTGAGCCACCCAAAAGGGAGTGAGAGCCACAAGCCCAAAACGAGTGCCTCCACGATGAGCGAAAAGAAAAACTTAGTGTTATTCGCTACCAAAAGTGAGATGAGAGAAGTGTGTGAAAACCCATCAAGTGTTATGCACTATGTCCTTTTGTGCAAGGATGAAACAGCAAGAACTAACACCTCTCACAATCTACCTTTAGTGTTGTCTTCTCTCTTGCAGGAATTCAAGGACGTCTTCCCCGATGAGCTATCTCCGGGCTACCTCCACTACGAGGCATTGAACACCAAATCGACCTAATCCCAGGAGCACCTCTTCCCAACAAGGCTCCCTACCACGTAAACCCCGAGGAAACCAAGGAGAAACAACGGAAGTACAACAACTCATCGATAATGACCATGTACGAGAAAGCTTGAGCCCATGTGCCATCCCAGTAATCCTTGTTCGCAAGAAAGATGGTACATATCGCATGTGTCCCGATTGTCGTCCTATCAATTCTATCACGGGTAGATATCGTCACCCCATCCCATGCTTAGACGACATGCTCGATGAGCTTAGCGGAGCCACAATTTTCTCTAAGATTGATCTTAAGAGTGGGTACTACCAAATCCGCATACAAGAGGGTGACGAATGGAAAACTGCATTTAAGACCAAATTTGGCTTATACGAATGGCTTGTTATGCCAACGGGATTATCCGAAGCGCCCGGCGCCATTATGCGTGTGATGCATTATGTTCTTAGACCTTACATTGGCATATTTGTTGTGGTCTACTTTGACAATATTCTTGTGTTTAGCAAATCTCTCAAAGATCATGTCACCTATCTTAGAACCGTTTTGCAAACTCTTAGAAAAGAGCGCCTTTATGCTAATACGGACAAATGCCTTTTTGGTGTTGATAAGCTTGTTTTCTTGGGTTTTGTTGTGTCATCTAAGGGTGTTCATGTAGATGAAGCTAAAATTGATGCTATTAAAACTTGGCCACAACCAACTAATTTGCAACAAGTGTGTAGTTTCCTTGGCTTAGCCAGTTACTATCATAGATTCGTTAAGGACTTTAGCACTATTGCATCCCCTTTGCATGCTTTGAGTAAAAATACACCATTTGTTTGGGGACCATCCCAATATACCGCATTTCATGAGCTTAAGAATTTGCTTACACATGCTCCTTTGATTGCTTTACCCAACTTTGATAAACCTTTTGAGATACATTGCGATGCTAGCACCTATGGCATAGGAGGTGTGTTGATGCAAGAGAAGCGTCCAATCGCATACTTTAGTGAAAAACTACCCGGGGCGCAACTTAACTACCCCATCTATGACAAAGAGTTATATGCATTAGTGAGAGTCTTGCATGTTTGGGAGCATTATCTCCTCCCTCATGAGTTCATTCTTCATACGGATCATGAAACACTCAAGTACCTCAATGGGCAAACTAAGTTGAACAAGCGTCATGCTAAGTGGAGTGAATTCATCGAGTCTTTTCCTTATGTCATCAAGTACATCAAAGGCAAAGAGAATGTTGTTGTAGATGCTCTTTCCCGCAAATGCATGCTTGTTACCCAACTTGAATTGAATGTCATTGGCTTTGAGCACATAAAAGACGTGTATGCGCATGATCCTACTTTTTCTATTCCTTATGCCAAATATATGACGCATACGTCTTGGGAACGCTATTACATCAAAGATGACTATCTTATGAGAGCTAACAAACTATGCATCCCCGAGTCTTCTCTTCGTTTGTTACTTCTGCAAGAATCTCATGGAGGAGGACTTATGGGACACTTTAGACATGAAAAAACATTCGGTACGCTCTCCAAGAACTACTTTTGGCCCAAAATGTTCCGCGACGTCTCACGCTTCACCAATCGATGCCCTACATGTCGCAAAGCTAAGTCTAAAGCTCAATCCCATGGTCTCTATATGCCACTTCCTATTCCGTATCACCCATGGGAAGATATTAGTATGGACTTTGTCCTTGGTTTGCCTAGAACTCGAAATGGCAAAGATTTCGTGTTTGCTGTTGTGGACCGATTCTCTAAGATGGCTCATTTTAGTCCATGCAACAAGATACGATGTGATGTAGGGTAGAACCCTATACGCTCGATCTTTCATGAAAGGAGCGGATCCCAACGAGGAACACGAAGAACATGGGGGGAAACACGAGGGAAAACACGAGAGAATCACTCAAACCAACAAGATTCGGTCACACATATGCTAGATCCTCGAAACACAAAAGAGATACAAGATCCAAGATCAACAAGGGACGATACAAGTAGCACGTTCTTCTCTGTGAGGAGGTCTTGAAGGTCTTCCCGTTAGGGGTCTTGAATCCACTTGAGGGGGATCTTCTCCGTAGAGGTCGCGAACTCCTAAGGAGAAGGGGATCAAGTGGAGAGCAAAGCTTCTCAATGAGCTATCACTTTCCTAACCCTAGAAAGAGGAAGGAGAAAGAGTATATATAGTCTAGGTGGGCGAAGAGGTACATGGGCCTCGGCCCTTTACTGTCCGCAGACAGATGGAGCCAGATGTCCGGGCCTTCCCGAGGAGCCGGATGTCCAGGCTGGGGGCCGGATGTCCGGGCTGGCGAGGTCGCTCTCGGTGCTCTCTGGATAGGAGGCGCCGGATTTCCGGGCTGGGCCGGATGTCCGGGGCCTGCATGTGCTTGGCGGCTGCTATGGGTGATGCTCCAGGGGCCGGATGTCCGGGGTCATGGCTGGATGTCCGGGTCCTGGGAGCTGTTCTTGACTCCTTCCATAGGTTCTCTTCATCCATGAACTTGGGGACTTGTCTGTCTTCACGTGCATCTTCGGGAGGGTCCTCTTGGTACCTAATCATGCACAACATTTCGGACTTAGGTAGTAGCCATGTCTCGAGCGGATAATATGTGATATCACTATGGAGAGAAGTCACCTCGGTCTCGAGAGATCTAGCTCGTGCTCGTGTCATGGGTCCTCTTGGCACTTGGTGAGACGATGGTAGGTCCATGGGGATGACCAAAGGATGCTCCGCATCATCTCCCTTCCCTTGGGAAAGATCCGACCTCGGATGGAAATCCTCATCACCATGGTACGGGGAGAGATCTTTGACGTTGAAGATGTCGCTCATGGAGTACTTGTCGCGTGGAATGTCGATCTTTTAGGCACTGTTGTTGTAGCGGTCAAGCACCTTGAAGGGTCCATCGGCTCGTGGTAGAAGTTTGGACTTGCGTTCGTTGGGGAAGCGGTCCTTGTGAAGGTGTAGCCACACAAGATCTCCGATGTTGAATACCATGGGTTGCTTGTTGGAGTTGAGCTTGGTCGCGAGTCGTTGTACTTCGCGCTGGATGGTGTGCCTTGTATCTTCATGCATCTTCTTGAGTTAGTTGACTCGGGCACTCGCGTCCATGTTGGTGCGCTCTTGTAGTGGTAGGGGAGAATGACCAACGGGGACAACGGGTTGAAACCATAGACGACCTTGAAGGGGGACTTGCCAGTAGTTGAATATCTTGCGCAGTTGTATGCGTACTCGGCGATTGGTAGGCACTCCTCCCGCTCATTGGTGTTCTTCTTGATCAACACGCGTGGGAGAGTGGATAGTGTACGGTTGGTCACCTCCGTTTGGCCATCGGTTTGCGGATGGTATGCCGAAGAGAACAAAAGCTTGATTCTGAGCTTGTCACATAAAGTCTTCCAAAAGTAACTCAAGAACGTGACGTCGCGGTCCGAGACAATCATCTTTGGCACCCCATGTAGGCGCAAGATTTCCCTACAAAAAAGATTTGCAACATGTGAAGCATCGTCTATCTTGTTGCAAGGAATGAAATATGCCATTTTAGAGAACCGGTCCACAACAACAAACATGGAATCCTTTCCATTTCTAGTTCTAGGCAAACCAAGGACAAAATCCATAATAATATCTTCCCATGGGTGATATGGAATTGGAAGGGGCATATAAATACCATGGGATTGAGCTTTAGACTTAGCTTTGCGACATGTAGAGCATCAGTTGGTGAAGCGTGAGACGTCGCGGAACATCTTGGGCCAAAAGTAGTTCTTTGAGAGCGTAGCAAATGTCTTGTGGCGTCCAAAGTGTCCCATTAGTCCTCCTGCATGAGATTCTTCCAAAAGTAACAAACGAAGAGAAGACTCGGGGATGCAAAGTTTGTTAGCTCTCATAAGATAATCATCTTTGATGTAATAGCGTTCCCAAGATGTATGCGTCAAACATTTGGCATATGGAATAGCAAAAGTAAGATCATGCGCATTCAAGTCTTTTATGTGCTCAAAGCCAATGACATTCAATTCAAGTTTGGTAACAAGCATGCATATGCGGGAAAGAGCATCCGCCACAACATTTTCCTTACCTTTGATATATTTGATGACATAAGGAAATAACTCAATGAATTCACTCCACTTGGCATGACGCTTGTTCAACTTAGTTTGACCCTTAAGGTTTTTAAGCGTTTCATGGTCGGTATGGATGACAAATTCATGAGGGCGAAGATAATGTTCCCATTCATGCAAAACTCGCACTAAAGCATATAGCTCTTTGTCATAGATGGGGTAATTGAGTTGCACTCCGGAAAGTTTTTCGCTAAAGTAAGCAATTGGGCGCTTCTCTTGCATTAACACACCTCCTATGACATTACCATTATCATCGCAATGAATTTCAAAGGGTTTGTCAAAGTTGGGTATTGCAAGCACGGGAGCATGAGTAAGCAAATTCTTAAGCTCATTAAATGCGCTATCTTGAGATGGTCCCCAAACAAAAGGTGCATTCTTCTTACTCAAAGCATGTAAAGGAGATGCAATGGTGCTAAAATCCTTCACAAATCTACGGTAGAAACTGGCTAAACCAAGGAAGCTACGCACTTGTTGCAAGTTGGTTGGTTGGGGGCAAGTTTTAATAGCATTGATCTTAGATTCATCAACATGAACACCCTTAGAAGACACAACAAAACCCAAGAAAACAAGCTTATCAACACCAAAAATGCATTTATCCATATTAGCATAAAGGCGCTTTTTCCTAAGGGTTTGCAACACGGTTCTAAGATGGGTGACATGATCTTTGAGCGATTTTCTAAACACAAGAATACCGTCAAAATAGACCACAACAAATATGCCAATATAGGGTCGAAGAACAAAATGCATGACTCTCATGAAAGTACCGGGTGCTTCGGATAAACCAATTGGCATAACAAGCCATTCATATAAGCCAAATTTGGTCTTAAATGTGGTTTTCCATTCATCGCCTTCTTGGATGCGTATTTGATAGTAGCCACTTTTAAGGTCAATCTTAGAGAAAATGGTGGCTCCGCTAAGCTCATCTAGCATATCATCTAGGTGTGGAATGGGGTAATGATAACGCACGGTAATAGCATTGATAGGATGACAATCGGAACACATGCGATATGTACCATCTTTCTTGGGTACAAGGATTACCGGTACGGCACAAGGGCTCAAACTTTCTCGTACATGGCCGTTGTCGATGAGTTGTTGTACTTGTCGTTGGTTCTCCTTTGTTTCCTCGGGGTTGACGCGGTAGGGAGCCTTGTTAGGAAGGGGTGCTATGGGGATGAGGTCGATTCGGTGCTCGATGCCTCGTAGTGGAGGTAGACCCGGAGGTAGCTCATCGGGGAAAACGTCTTGGAATTCCTGCAATAGAGAAGATAACACTAAAGGTAGATTGTGAGAGGTGTTAGCTTTTGGTGCATCGTCCTTGCACAAAAGGACATAGTGCATGACACTTGATGGGTTCTCACATAGTTCTCTCATCTCACTTTTGGTGGCAAATAGGACTAGATTTTTCTTGTCGCTCATCGTTGAGGCACTCAATTTGGGCTTGTGACGCTCACTCTCTTTTGGGTGGTTCACTCTCTCACTATTTTCTCCATGATGGGTGGCTTGGTTGTCGGCGATCACTTGACTTGGAGACATAGGTCATAGCACGTACTCCTTTCCCTTCATCTTGAAGCTATAATGATTCGTTGGCCGTCCAAGAAGGAGGTGGCAAACGGACATCGGACCAACATCACACTCCAAAGTGTCTTCGTAAGCTCCGATCTTGAAGGAAACTTGCACCATATGCTCGTCTTGGATAGTGCCGGAGTCACTTAGCCATTGAACCTTGTAGGGATGCGGGTGCTTCATCTTGACCAACTGGAGCTTGGAGCATAGTTCTTCGCTTGCCAAGTTATGACAACTCCCTTCGTCGATGATGACCTCCACGGACCTTCCATTGATTCCAGCCTTGGTGTGGAAGATATGGCATCTTTGGTCTTTGTCTTGTTGATGTTGAAGTGTCAAGACCTTGGAGACAACGAGAGCGGGGCTCGAATCCTCGTCATAAAAGACTTTATCATCTTCGTTCACGCGCTGATGCATGGCCACTTGCTCAAGGGCGTCCATTTCCTCTTCTCATGGAGTCATAGGTTCCGTCGTCGTTGAGGATCATGGTGCACTTGTTGGTACACTCAAAGGACTTGTGGCCTCGGCCGCCGCATGTGAAGCACTTGATGGAACTTGTCTTGACGGTCTCATCGGTTGGGGTTGTAGATGATGAAACTCTCGGCTTGAAGTTGCTTGTAGTAGGAGGACGACTTGAGGTTGTCAAAGTTTTCTTGTAGCTTGACTTGTAGCCATTGCTTGGGGTAGCTTTGGTTGAGGTAGAAGGTGTTGGAGTCGTTGAAGCTTGGTTGTTGGAGAAGCCGTAGCTCTTGGAAGAGTACTTGGCGTACTTGAAGTCATCTTGCACTTGACGTTCCGCCTTGGTAGCTTGATGCACTAGCTCGATGAGGTTTGAGTAAGGTTGTGTCACATCCTAGCTAGTTCATGCATTAGAGTGTTGCATCATGTCTATTTTTCACAGAAACCTGAAATGGGGATGCCAGAAACCCCCAGCACCCCCCCTGAAACAACTAGGGTTTACTAAAATCGTTTTCAATGAACCTGAAATGCCCTCCATAAATGTTCACCATCTTTGGTTCTGGCTAAAACCTCTGCCAAAAATGGTTTCATATTTTTGGAGGCCATCTTGGATTTTTGCACAAGCCATAAGTATTTGCATTTGGGCATTTTAAATCCTATAAATATTTTCAAATGCCCAAATAATCTTGAAGGTATTTTTAGGCTGTTGAGAATAATTTCAAAGGTGCCTCAGAATATTTTCAGGATTTTCCAAATGAAATAGTATTTTTACTATTTCAAAACACAGAACAGAAATAAATAAATAAAAGAGAAAACAGAAAGCAGAAGGACTTACCTGGCAGCCCACCTGGCGGCCCAGCACTGTGCTGGCCCGCGCCAGTCAGCTGCCTGCTCTCGCCAGAGCAGGCAGAGAGGTGACGCCGGCGAGCGCGAGCTCGCCACGGCGCCACCTGCTTGCCGCCTCGCCCGTGGATGCGCTGGACGAACCCCTCGATGCGCCCCCGAGCCTCTGGACACCCCCATTCTCCCCCATCGCCTCTCCCTCGCCTTCCTCCACCATGGCCGACGCAGCCGCAGCCACCTCGCCGGAGTAGCCGCGCCCACCGTCGACCTCGCGCCGTCCCACCGTGTCCAACAGCTCCGCCGTCGCCCACTCCTTCGAGCAGGTCGAGCCCCGAGCGCTCGTTTGCCCCGAAGCCTCGCCTCCGACCTCGCCTTCGCCGCTCACCGTCGGAGATCCCCTCCGCCGTCGCCACTGCAACAGCTCGCCTCCGACCTCGCCGTCCGCTCCGTCGCAACCGCCGTGAGCATGGCCACCTTCCCATCCTCTCCTCTATCCCTCTAGAGCTCCGCAGCCACCGCACGTAGCTCACCCGTACGCGCCGCCGCACGAGCTCGTCGCCGACGAGGCTCCGGCCATCCAACGGCCGCACCACCATGGCCATTAGCTCCACCGCAACGCCAGGAACCCGTAGCACCATCGCATGTCCCTCGCCGTGCTCTCTAGCAACGGACCCAACCACGCCCGTACCCCGGCAGCCGCACGGCTCGTCGCCGGCGTCGATTCCGGCGACCCCGAGCTCCACCACCACCACCAGTCGACGCGGTTCGCCCCCAGCTACACGTAGGTACTCTCCGCCGTCCATTTGGTCGCCGGAGGAGGGATCCCGCACTCCACCGCCGCGTCTGGACGTCGCCGGCGGCTAAACGCCGACGAGTCAGCGTGGTTTGACCATGGGTTGACCCCCCAGAGTCACTGACAAGTGGGGCCCGCCTGCTAATTAATCTGAGTTAGAGTTAAAATTAATCCTAATTAGATAATTACCTAACAGTGACACTGACACAGGGGACCCACACGTCAGGTTTGACCTGGACGACCCCGTTGACCGCTGACGTCACACTGACGCACTGCTGACGCATTAAGCATTATTACTGGAATTATTCTTATATTGGAAATTCCAGAAATTATCACAAACTTCAAAAAATCATAGAAAATAATCTATAGCTCAGAATGAAAAGATTTATATATGAAAAATGATCAGAAAAATCCATTCTATCCATCTGTACTGGTTTCATGCATGTTTAAGCAAGTTAACCTACTGTTTATTGCAGAACAAGATAAAGCACTAACATGGGCCATTTATGAACTTGGAATTTGAATCTTTGATTCAAAATAGTCCAAACCCATCTGGCCTTAGTTGCATTAGCCCAATACATCCATCTTGCCATGTCTCATGCATGCATCATATTGTTGCACTTGCTTGGTGTTGATTGTGCTTCGGTATGTTCATTGTGGTAGGTCCTGCCTCCGAGGATATTCACGAGTATCCAACTGAAGGGCAGTATCCCACCACCACTCCGTCAGGCAAGCAACCCATTGATCATTTCGATACAAACCCATCTTCTCGCTTCTGCTCTCATTTACTGCATTAAGACAACGCGATTCAAACTGCTGTGTGTTGCGGTAGTTGAACCCACTTTCCTTTGCATGACCTGTCATTGCCACAGTAACTAGATGAAACCCACTAGCATGTGTAGGAGTTGATTGAGCCATGTTGTGTTCCTACAATGCTATGCTTGCTACGCTTAGAGTTGTGTCAGGTCTGGCTCATCAGGGTGATGAACTAGAGTGAAAGTGTGTGTCGGTAATGAGAGTGAAGTGTTGAATACGATTTGGTAAAGGTATCGATGGGAGGCCATGTAGGAGTACATGGTGGGTTGTTTCATTGAGACCGTCCCTAAGAACTGAGATCTGTATGCGTGATTTAAGATTCAGCTACTACCACGCATTGGGCCCGAAACCAATGGACCCCCTCGGCTTCTTAATCACCCTTGTCCTCTGTCCAGGAGTTGCACGTAGTTTCTGGTGTTTGTAGTAAGCTGGAGGCCGTGGACAGCGCTGACCAAGGGGTGGGCTGTGATGCGGTAGGCTCGTGGCCCGGTGTACCGAGTCGCCCGTTTGGTGTCCGGGAACCCTGCACACATCGTTTGGGGCCGTATGTGGAAACCTCGGCCGGACTCCCTGCGGATGGAACCTGAATAGGCGATAAACCTGGACTAGAGACTCGAGTGTTTAGGTAGGCTGTGGCCGACACCCACGTTGGGCTTCCGCTTGAAGGTTGCCGAGTACACGTCGTGTAGCGACGATAAGTGGTGAGAGCGTGTGTGACGAAGTACACCCCTGCAGGGTATAAAACTATTCGAATAGCCGCGTCCGCGGTAAAGGACTACTTGGTCGCTTATGCAGTTCATAGACAAGTAAATGGATACTACTAAAAGCCTCAAGATAAGTGTGAGTACCGCGGATGGCCCTCTCGTGGGATGACGAGGGAGGATCCACGGTGGGGTATTGAGATGGTGATTAGTGGACTCGTGTGCGAAAACTATTTCACAAGTGGTGTATCGTAGGATAGCTTAGCCAAGAGTCAAAGCTGGCTTGCTGCAATAACCCCACTACCTTCTTGAGAATGAACATGTATAGTAGGATCTGTTGTAAGACTTGCTGAGTACCTTTGTACTCATGTTGCTTCAATTACTGTTTTCAGACGACAACACCGCCCCTTCTGATGGGTTCTACGTAGAACTCGACGACGACGAGTGACTTGCCACCCAGGTGGTGATCTAGGCTTGTGAAGGGCCTACGTAGATAGACAGGCTTCGTCAAGCCTTCTTTCTTTCTAGCGTCTGTACCCAGACAGTTTGCTTCCGCATGTGCTTGTATGATTGTATGACTTGAGTGTCGGGTCATGTGACCCCTATCTGTATGAACAAGTTATGTAAGGCTCTCCGGAGCCCTTTAAATAAAGTACTTTGAGTTGTAGAGTTTTGTTGTGATGCCATGTTGTATTTGCACATATCGAGCATATTGTGTGTATGTTTGAAATGCTTGGTATGTGTGGGATCCGACAATCTAGTTGTTTATCCTTGGCAGCCTCTCTTATGGGGAAATGTAGTCTAGTGCCTCCTTGAGCCATAGTAGTCCGCTACAGCCCGGTTCACCGGAGTCCTGCTAGCCCAGCACTACTGCTCTGGACACCTGACTGGCCGGCATGTGATTCATATCGTTCCTGTGTCTGTCCCTTCGGGGAAATGTCACGCGGTGACATCCGGAGTCCTGCCTAGCCTGCTACAGCCCGGGTTCCCGGAGTCCTGTTAGCCCAGTGCTACAGCCCGGATTCACACGCTGCTGACCGACACGTTCGATGTTGATTCATGTATGCCTGTCCCCATACGTTAGTGCCGCTTTGGGTTCACGACTAGCCATGTCGGCCTGGGTTCTCTGTCATATGGATGCTAGCGACATTGTCATATACGTGAGCCAAAAGGCGCAAACGGTCCCGGGCCATGGTAAGGCGACACCCGTGGGAGTACCGTGCGTGAGGCCGCAATGTGATATGAGGTGTTACAGGCTAGATCGGTGTGACTTGGAATCGGGGTCCTGACAGGTTGGAAGTCGGCTATCGTCTTGATAGGATGATTGAGTCCATTCAAGAAACGTGCCATAGTTTGCTCATCGTCTTCCGTGACGTTAGCTCTTATCATGGCAATCTCCATTTCCTTGTAGTATTGTTCAACGCTCTTGGTTCCTTGCTTGAGGAGTTGGAGTTTCTTGAAGAGGTCGCGGTTGTAGTAAGTCGGGACAAAGCGCGCTCTCATGACATCCTTCATTTGATCCCAAGTGGTGATGGGAGGTTCACCTCTTGCCTCTCGGCGCTCAATGACGTGTTCCCGCCAAATGAGGACGTAATCTTGGAACTCAAGGGATGCCATAGCGATCTTCTTCTCTTCCTCATAGTTGTGCAAACAGAAAATTTTGTCGGCCTTCAATTCCCATGATAGGTAATCTTCAGGATCATTTCTTCCGGTGAACTTGGGCATGGTGAACCTGAGCTTGCCGTAGCGTTGTTCTTCATTGTGTTGGGGTCGGGGATGATGACGCCCATGTCGTGGAGGTTTGACAATCTCATGTTTCTCTTGGCGAGGAGGGTTGTCAACCTCATGTTGCTCTTGTCTTGGAGGATTGTCATTGTCGAGTTGCTCTTGGCGAACTTGTGGTTCTTGTCAAGCTTGTGGAGGAGCTTGAGGAACTTGACAATGCACTCGTGATTGATAAATCCTCTCTTGAACTTCATCGCGAAGTGCTTCTTCTTGTTCGTGCCTATTGCGGATGCGTGCGGCAACGGCGCGACTTGTGTCGTGGAGTGCACGTTGCACCACAAGTGCCTGAGCTTCTCGCCGTTGTTGTTCTTGACGTTGTGCCTCGGCGTCTTGTTCATCTTGGTGTAGCTGCGCTCACTCTTCTTCTAGTTGGCGTAGACGTTCACGTTCTTGTGCTTGCGTGAATGTAGCTTGGTTTTGACAATTCGATGCTCTTGCGCTCGAAGTTGCTCTTGATGATCGGTGTCATGTAGGGGATTGCGATTTGCTTGACGATCTTGACGCGCGGCTCATTGAAGAGTGTTCGATGTCGGAGTACTTGAGCCGGAGATGGTGTCGTCGAAGTGTCGACTCGAGCGGCCGAAGAGGTAGAAGAGCGGTTGACCAACAAGGCATGAATCTCGTCCATTCTTGCATTGCTCTATTGCTTTTGTTCGTCGAGCTTGTTGTCGAAGTAGTCTCTTGTACGTTGCTCGGAGAGTCGCAAGTCGGTGGCGAGGTTGTCAATGCGGTCGCTCATTGCTTGTTGTTCTTAATGCAAAGCTCGTTGTGTGCCAAATAGGTGGATCTTGGTGACATAGTTGTTGGGGTCGTCGTCTTGGTCTAGAAAGAGTGGGTTGGTAGAAGAACTTGGCCTATCCATCATGCCAAGCAAATATGTGAGTGGGAGAAAGAGAACAACTTATACCAAATGTACCTTGACCGATGTTGAAGATGGATCAATGATCACTCAAATGTGTAACAAGGAAATAGCACAATTGGTACCAATTCTTGTTGATTTCTCACACCTACACAAGTAAAAGCTTATGGTGTAGCTCGGTTAGGATGGTGGCACAAAATTTGATGCAATTGTTAGTGACCTTCAATAATGTTGGAAAAGATTCACAAATTTGCAAATGCAACAAGTAGACCAATAGAAAGATATGGTACACGGAAACACACACACACGGATAGATAAATGGGGTCGTGCAACCAAGGAATGAGCCAAAATGTGGAATCCATGAAAATGCTCTTGTTGCACAACACTAGAGAGACGCTAGCATGATTGCACAATAGGCGGATACGAAACTTGTGCACAACCTACTAAGCAAAAATGCAACGACTTCTATCCCAAGTATGCTACATGTATGGTTTTCCGATGATATGATCCAAGATGATCGAGTATGACAATCCTAATGTAGTATGATGCTATGGTTCTTGCTTATAAGCTCTTTGCTTATCTTTCCCTTTTTCTTAAAAGCTTGTTTGGCTCTTTCTCTTTTGAGCTCTTTTCTCATGCAAAACTTCACGAACCAAGATAGGAATTGAGTATATGTGAATGACAACTTTGTGACACAAAAGATGAAATCAAGATATGTACCAAGATGATATGGTATGTATGCAATGGGAGCTATGATCACTAATGTGCACAAGTCACGTTGCCGACAATACTCAAAGGCAAGTGTCGATGGGTAAGTTACGCAAAATGGGCTATGGGGTTATCAATGCAATGGCAAGGATTAGACAAAGATGTCGTCAAGGTTACTGTCAAATGTTTGTCATTTGTAAGCCACGGAAGGATGATGGTGACGTGGTCAAAGTCGATGACGACCTTGTGGCGAATATGAGCGACGGTGATGATGATGTCGAACCGTCCCTAAGTTGCCGAAACGCGTTTAGGAAATGGAAACCGCAACTCAAATTCTCAAAGCAAAACGTGTCAAAATTGTCAGAGTTGGTAGCGGGTAAGTGGTGGTGGCGATATGCGGAAGTGATGGTGGTTTGCGGAAGTGAACATGGGCACCGGATCAAAATTTGGCGAAATTCAGGCGGAAAACGGAGAGGTGGATGGAAATGATGCTGTCAGTGGCCGGATGTCCGGGCTTGCGGGCCGGATGTCCGGGCTCTGGATCCGTGGACGAACTCGAAGAACTCCGCGTGGAAGAGGCAAATTTGGGGCAAAATTCGGGAGATTCTGTGGATGGAAATTGGGGAAAACATGGGGGAAAGCTAGATCTACCTGCAACACACGAAATCCGTGGATCATATCCAACAAAACTTCATCACACCAACAAATCACAAAAAAAAATTGGGGGCTATTTTTGTGGAGAATTTTTGAATTTGGGACAAAATCAACAAAACAAGGCTAGAAAACAAAGAGGGGAGGCTCCAAAATCGTGATCAACATGGCTCATGATACCAAGATGATGTAGGGTAGAACCCTAGATGCCCGATCTTTCACGAAAGGAGCGGATCCCAATGAGGAACACGAAGAACACGGGGGGAAACATGAGGGAATCACTCAAACCAACAAGATTCGGTCACACATATGCTAGATCCTCGAAACACAAAAGAGATACAAGATCCAAGACCAACAAGGGATGATACAAGTAGCACGTTCTTCTCCGTGAGGAGGTCTTGAAGGTCTTCCTGTTAGGGGTCTTGAATCCTCTTGAGGGGAATCTTCTCCGTAGAGGTCGTGAGCTCCTAAGGAGAAGGGGATCAAGTGGATAGCAAAGCTTCTCAATGAGCTATCACTTTGCTAACCCTAGAAAGAGGGAGGAGAAAGAGTATATATAGTCTAGGTGAGCGAAGTGGTACATGGGCCTCGGCCCTTTACTGTGCGCAGACAGATGGAGCCGGATGTCCGTGCGTCAGGCCGGATGTCCGGGCCTTCCCGAGGAGCCGGATGTCCGGGCTGGGGGCGGATGTCCGGGCTGGCGAGGTCGGCCTCGGTGCTCTCTGATAGGAGGCGCCGGATTTTCGGGCTTCGGGCCGGATTTCCAGGCTGGGCTGGATGTCCGGGCTGGGCCGGATGTCCGGGGCTTGCAGGTGCTTGACGGCTGGGCGGCTGCTGTGGGTGATGCTCCAGGGGGCGGATGTCCGGGGTCATGGCCGGATGTCCGGGTCCAGGGAGCTGTTCTTGACTCCTTCCGTAGGTTCTCTTCATCCATGAATTGGGGACTTGTCCGTCTTCACGTGCATCTTCGGGAGGGTCCTCTTGGTACCTAATCATGCACAACATTCCAGACTTAGGTAGTAGATATGTCTCGAGCGGATCATATGTGATATCACTAAGGAGAGAAGTCACCTCGTTCTCGAGAGCTCTAGCTCGTGCTCGTGTCATGGGTCCTCTTGGCACTTGGTGAGACGATGGTAGGTCCATGGGGATGACCAAAGGATGCTCCGCATCACGATGCTTCGCGTGTTGCAAATCTTTTTTGTAGGGAAATCTTACGCCTACATGGAGTGCCCAAGACTATCGTCTTGGACGTCGACGTCAAGTTCCTAAGTTACTTTTGGAAGACACTATGCGCCAAGCTCGGAATCAAGATTTCGTTCTCTTTGGCATACCATCCTCAAGCCGACGGCCAAACGGAGGTCATGAACTGAACGCTATCTACTCTCCTACGTGTGTTGATCAAAAAGAACATCAAGGAGTGGGAAGAGTGTCTACCCATTGCCGAGTACGCCTACAATCGAGCATGACAATCTACTATCGACAAGTCCCCCTTTGAGGTCGTCTACGGCTGCAACCCATTGTCCCCATTGGACATTCTACCTCTACCACTACAAGGGCGCATCAACATGGACGCAAGTGCACGAGTGCACTACATCAAGAAGATGCATGAAGATACAAGAAACACCATCGAACACCAAGTACAATGACTCACGACCAAGCTCAACATCAACAAGCAACCCATGATATTCTACAGTGGAGCTCTTGTATGGCTACACCTCCGCAAGGAACGCTTCCCCAACAAACGCAAGTCCAAGCTACGACCACGAGCCGACGGACCCTTCAAGGTGTTCGAGCGCTACAACAACAATGCGTGCAAGATCGACATACCGCGTGACAAGTACTCCATGAGTGATATCTTCAACGTCAAAGATCTCTCTCCCTACCATCGTGATGAGGATTTCGATCTGTGGTCGGATCTTTCCCAAGGGCGGGGAGATGATGCGAAGCATCCTACGGTCATCCCCATGGACCTACCTTCGTCTCCTACGACACCATATGGACTTATGACAAGAGCTCAAGCAAGGGCTATCGAAACTAAGGTGAACTCGCTCCTCTCCGAACTAACACTTTCCACATGTGAGACATGGCTACTACCTCAAGCGGAAACTCTATGTGTGATCTGGTACTTAGAGGGAAGCCATGGAGCAACTACACTCAACAACCAAGACAATGAGGACACCGAGCACAAGGACCAAGAGAAGAAGCCACCTGAAGTTGACAGCCACCGGATGACCGGCCCCTGTTGGACGTCTGACCCTTGGATGCCTCACCAGTCAGAAGGCCTAGCCAGAGAACGATACAGCGATCGAACGACCGACGAGGACCGGACGACCGACATCCTCCACCTACCGGACGACTGACCCGCACTGGAAATCTGACACCTGCGGGTCCAAGCCAAAACGCTAGAAGTCCAAGACCAACCGGACGACCGACGCCTCGGACATCCGACGCCGACCGGAAATCCGACGCCAATGTTAGGAAAGTTGCATGGAAAAAGAAAATGTCTAGGCACACGCAATAATCTATCCATGGAGATGCATAGTAACGAAGGGGAGAGTGTGTCTACGTACCCTCGTAGACCGTAAGCGGAAGCATTTCACAACGCGATTGATGTAGTCAAACTTCTTCTCACGTCAACCGATCAAGTACCGAACGCACGACACCTCCATGTTCTGCGCACGTTCAGCTCAGTGACGTCCCTCGCCTTCTTGATCCAGCAAATCGCTGAGGTAGTAGATGAGTTCCGTCAGCACGATGCCGTGGTGACGGTGATGGTGAAGCGATCCTCGCAGGGCTTCGCCTAAGCACTACGAAAATATGATCGGGGGTGTAAACGGTGGAGGGGGTGCCGCACACGGCTAACAAATGATCTGGTGTGTGCTAGGGCCTCCCCCCCATATATATATATATGAGGGGGAGGCAGCCAGGAGGTGCCTAAGTAAGCCGAATCCTACTTGGGGTCTCCCCATGGCCGGCGCCCCCTGCCATATTTGCCGGAGGGGGAAGGAAAGAGGAGGGGGAAGAAAGGGAAGGGGGAGGCCGAATCCCCCCTTTCCTTTCCCTTCCCCTCTTTCCTTCTCCCCCTGGTTTGGTCCACATGGGGGGCACACGAGCCCCTTGTGGCTGGTGTGTTTCCCCTCTTGGCCCATAAGGCCCATATCTTTTGCCGGGGGTGCCCGGAACCCCTTTCGGCGACCCGATATGTACCCGGTACCCCCGGAACACTTCCGGTGTCCGAATACCATCGTCCTACATATCAACCTTTACCTCTCGACCATTTCGAGACTCCTCGTCATGTCCGTGAGCTCATCGGGACTCCAATCAACATTTGGTCACCAAATCATATAACTCATATCATACTGTATCGTCATCGAACGTTAAGCGTGCGGACCCTACGGGTTCGAGAACTATGTAGACATGACTGAGACACCTCTCCGGTCAATAACCAATAGCGGAACCTGGATTCCATATTGGTTCCTACATATTCTACGAAGATCTTTATCTGTCGAACCGTTATGACAACATACGTAATTCCCTTTGTCCATGGGTATGTTACTTGCCCGAGATTTTATCGTCGGTATCTCCATACCTAGTTCAATCTCGTTACTGGCAAGTCTCTTTACTCATTCCGTAATACATCACATCGTGACTAACTCCTTAGTCGTTTGCTTGCAAGCTTATGATGTGTATTACCGAGAGGGCCGAGAGATACCTCTCCGATACTCGGAGTGACAAATCCTAATCTCGATCTATGCCAACTCAACAAACACCTTCAGAGATACATGTGGAGCATCTTTATAACCACCCAGTTACATTGTGACATTTGATAGCGCACAAGGCATTCCTCTGGTATCCACGAGTTCCATAATATCATAGTCAAAGGAACATGTAGTTGACATGAAGAAAGCAATAGCAATAAAACCGAACGATCATAATGCTAGGCTAACAGATGGGTCTTGTCCATCACATCATTCTCCTAATGATGTGATCCCGTTATGAAATGACAACTCATATTTATGGTTAGGAAACCTTAACCATCTTTGATCAACGAGCTAGTCTACTAGAGGCTTACTAGGGACACGGTATTCGTTTATGTATTCACACATGTATTTAGGTTTCCGATCAATACAATTCTAGCATGAATAATAAACCTTTATCATGATTAAGGAAATATAATGATAACCATTTTATTATTGCCTCTAGGGCATATTTCCATCAGTCTCCCACTTGCACTAGAGTCAATAATCTACATCACCATGTGATTTAACACCCATAGTTCACATCGCCATGTGACCAACACCCAAAGAGTTTACTAGAGTCAATAATCTAGTTCACATCGCCATGTGATTAACGCCCAAAGAGTACTAAGGTGTGATCATGTTTTGCTTGTGAGAGAAGTTTAGTCAACGGGTCTGTCACATTCAAATCCGTATGTATTTTGCAAATTTCTATGTCTACAATGCTCTGCATGGAGCTACTCTTAGCTAATTGCTCCCACTTTCAATATGTATTCAGATTGAGACTCAGAGTCATCTGAATCAGTGTTAAAGCTTGCATCAACGTAACCCTTTACGACAGACTCTTTATCACCTCCATAACCAAGAAACATTTCCTTAGTCCTCTTAGGTAACTAAGGATAATTTTGACCGCTGTCCAGTGATCTACTCCTGGATCACTATTGTACCCCCTTTGCCAAACTAATGGCAAGGTACACAATAGGTCTGGTACACAGTATGACATACTTTATAGAACCTATGGCTGAGGCATAGGGAATGACTTTCATTCTCTCTCTATCTTCCGCCGTGGTCGGGCTTTGAGTCTTACTCAATTCACACCTTACAATACAGGCTAGAACTATTTCTTTGGCTGATCCATTTTGAACTCCTTCAAAATCTTGTCAAGGTATGTACTCATTGAAAAATCTTATCAAGCGTCTTGATCTATCTTTATAGATCTTGATGCCTAATATATAAGCAGCTTCACTGAGGTATTTCATTGAAAAAATCTTATTCAAGTATCCTTTTATGCTTTCCAGAAATTCTATATCATTTCCAATCAACAATATGTCATCTACATATAATATCAAAAATGCTACAGAGCTCCCACTCACTTTCTTGTAAATACAGGCTTCACCGTAAGTCTGTATAAAACCATATGCTATGATCACCTCATCAAAGCGTATATTCCAACTCCGAGATGCTTGCACCAGTCCATAGATGGATCGCTGGAGCTTGCACAATTTGTTAGCACCTTCAGGATCGACAAAACCTTCTGGTTGCATCGTATACAACTCTTCTTTAAGATATCCATTAAGGAATGCAATTTTGACGTCCATTTGCCAAATTTCATAATTATAAAGTGCGGCAATTGCTAACATGATTTGGACTGACTTAAGCATCGCTACGGGTGAGAAGGTCTCATTGTAGTCAACCCCTTGAACTTGTCGAAAAACTTTCACGACAAGTCGAGCTTTGTAGATGGTGACATTACCATCAGCGTCTGTCTTTTTCTTGAAGATCCATTTATTCTCAATGGTTTGCCGATCATCGGGCAAGTCCACCAAAGTCCACACTTTGTTCTCATACATGGATCCTATCTCAGATTTCATGGCCTCAATCCATCTATCGGAATCTGGGCTCATCATAGCTTCTTCATAGTTCGTAGGTTCGTCATGGTCTAGTAACATGACTTCTAGGACAGGATTACCGTACCACTCTGGTGTGGAACATGCTCTGTTCGACCTATGAGGTCCAGTAGCAACTTGATCTAAAGTTTCATGATCATCATCATTAGCTTCCTCTCTAGTTGGTGTAGGCATCATGGGAACGGATTTCTCTGATGTGCTACTTTCCAAATTGAGAGAAGGTACAATTACCTCATCAAGTTCTATTTTCCTCCCACTCACTTCTTTCGAGAGAAACTCCTTCTCTAGAAAGGATCCATTCTTAGCAACAAAGATCTTGCTTTCGGATCTATTGTAGAAAGTGTACCCAATTGTTTCCTTAGGGTATCCTATGAAGACGCACTTCTCCGATTTGGCTTTGAGCTAGGCTGAAGCCTTTTGACATAAGTGTGACCCCGAACTTTAAGAAATGACAGTTTAGGTTTCTTGCCAAACCACAGTTCATACGGTGTCGTCTCAACGGATTTAGATGGTGACCTATTTAATGTGAATGCAGCTGTCTCTAATGCATAACCCTAAAAACGATAGTGGTAAATCAATAAGAGACATCATAGATCACACCATATCTAATAAAGTACGGTTACGACGTACGGAGACACCATTACGCTGTGGTGTTTCAGGTGGCGTGAGTTGTGAAACTATTCCACATTGTTTTAAATGAAGGCCAAACTCGTAACTCAAATATTCGCCTCCGCGATCAGATCATAGAAACTTTATTTTTCTTGTTACGATGATTCTCCACTTCACTCTAAAATTCTTTGAACTTTTCAAATGTTTCAAACTTGTGTTTCATTAAGTAGATATACCCATATCTGCTTAAATCATCTGTGAAGGTCAGAAAATAACGATACCCGCCGCGAGCCTCAGCACTCATCGGACCGCATACATCGGCATGTATTATTTCCAATAAGTCATTAGCTCGCTCCATTGTTCCGGAGAACAGAGTTTTAGTCATCTTGCCCAGGAGGCATGGTTCGCAAGTATCAAATGATTCCAAAAGTCCATCTGCATGGAGTTTCTTCATGCACTTTACAACAATATGACCTAAACGACAGTGCCACAAATATGTTGCACCATCATTATCAACTTTGCATCTTTTGGCATCAATATTATGAATATGTGTATCACTACAATCGAGATTCAATAAACCATTCACATTGGGTGTATGACCATAGAAGGTTTTATTCATGTAAACAGAACAACAATTATTCTCTGACTTACATGAATAACCGTATTGCAATAAACATGATCAAATCATATTCATGCTCAACGCAAACACCAAATAACATTTATTTAGGTTTAATACTAATCCCGAAGGTAGAGGGAGTGCGCGATGGTGATCGTATCGACCTTGGAATTACTTCCAACACACATCGTCACCTTGCCCTTAACTAGTCTCTGTTTATTCTGCAACTCCTGTTTCGAGTTACTACTCTTAGCAATTGAACCAGTATAAAATACCGAGGGGTTTCTATAAACACTAGTAAAGTACACATCAATAACATTTATATCAAATATACCTTTGTTCACTCTGCCATCCTTCTTATCCGCCAAGTTTTTGGGGCAGTTCCACTTCCAGTGACCATTTCCTTTGCAGTAGAAGCACTCAGTTTCAGGCTTGGGTCCAGCTTTGAGTTTCTTCACGGGAGTGGCAACTTGTTTGCCATTATTTTTGAAGTTCCCTTTCTTCCCCTTGCCTTTTTTTGAAACTAGTGGTCTTGTTAATCATCAACACTTGATGCTCTTTCTTGATTTCTACCTTCGCGATTTCAGCATCGCGAAGAGCTCGGGAATCATTTTCGTCATCCCTTGCATATTATAGTTCATCACAAAGTTCTAGTAGCTTGGTGATAGTGACTAGACAACTCTGTCAATCACTATCTTATCTGGAAGATTAACTCCCACTTAATTCAAGCGATTGTAGTACCCAGACATTCTGAGTACATGCTCACTGGCTGAGCTATTCTCCTCTGTATTGTAGGCAAAGTACTTGTCAGAGTCTCATACCTCTCGACACGGGCATGAGTCTCAAATACCAATTTCAGCTATTGGAACATCTCATATGCTCTGTGGCATTCAAAACGTTTTTGAAGTCCCGGTTCTAAGTTGTAAAGCATGGCACACTAAACTATTAAGTAGTCATCATATCGAGCTTGCCAAAACGTTCATAACGTCTGCATCTGCTCCTCCAATAGGTTTGTCACCTAGCGGTGCATCAAGGACATAATTCTTCTGTGCAGTAATGAGGATAATCCTCATATCACGGACCCAGTCCGCATCATTGCTACTATCATCTTTCAACTTAGTTTTCTCTAGGAACATATTAAAATTCAAGGGAACTAAATCGTGAGCTATTGATCTACAACATAGATATGCAAATACTATCAGGATTAAGTTCATGATAAATTAAGTTTAATTAATCAAATTACTTAAGAACTCCCACTTAGATAGACATCCCTCAAGTCATCTAATTGATACGTGATCCAAATCAACTAAACCATGTCCGATAATCACGTGATATGGGGTAGTCATCAATGGTGAACATCTCTATGTTGATCATATCTACTATATGACTCACGTTCGACCTTTCGGTCTCCAGTGTTCCGAGGCCATGTCTGTACATGCTAGGCTCGTCAAGTTTAACCCGAGTATTCCGCATGTGCAAAACTATCTTGCACCCGTTGTATTTGAACGTAGAGTCTATCACACTCGATCATCACATGGTGTCTCAACACAACAAACTGTCGCAACAGTGCATACTCGGGGAGAACACTTATACCTTGAAATTTTAGTTAAGGGATCATCTTATAATGCTACCGCCGTACTAAGCAAAATAAGATGCATAAAAGATAAACATCACATGCAATCAAAATATGTGACATGATATGGCCATCATCATCTTGTGCTTTTGATCTCCATCTCCAAAGCATCGTCATGATCTCCATCGTCACTGGCTTGACACCTTGATCTCCATCGTAGTGTCGTGGTCGTCTCGCCAACTGTTGCTTCTACAACTATCGCTAATGCATAGTGATAAAGTAAAGCAATTACATGGCGTTTGCATTTCATACAATAAACAGACAACCATAAGGCTCCTGTCGGTTGCTAGTAACTTTAAAAAAACATGATCATCTCATACAATAACGTATATCACGTCATGTATTGACCATATCACACCACAACATGCCCTGCAAAAACAAGTTAGACGACCTCTACTTTGTTGTTGCAAATTTTACGTGGCTGCTATGGGCTTCTAGCAAGAACCGTTCTTACCTATACATCAAAACCACAACGGTGATTTATCAAGTTTGTTGTTTTAACCTTCAGCAAGGACCGGCCGCAGTCAAATTTGATTCAACTAAAGTTGAAGAAACAGACCCGCCAGCCACCTTTATGCAAAACTAGTTGCATGTCTGTCGGTGGAACCGGTCTCATGAACGTGGCCATCTAAGGTTGGTATGGGCCGCTTCATCCAATAATACCGCCGATTCAAAATAAGACATTGGTGGTAAGCACTATGATGATCACTGATGATGTTTGTTAAGACTACGTCGGTGTTTCCCCCAAGAAGAGAGGATGATGTAGCACAGCAACGGTAGGTATTTCCCTCAGTTATGAAACCAAGGTATCGAACCAGTAGGAGAATCAAGCAACAAAACATAAACGGCCCCTGCACACAAATAATAGCCACTCGCAACCCGACGTGCTAAGGGGTTGTCAACCCTTGCGGGTAACCGCGCCAAAAATGGCTAGTTGACGGGATAAAATTGTAATAGATTGAAATAATAGATCGCAAATAAAATAAAGTGCAGCAAAGTATTTTTGTATTTTTTGGTTTAATATATCTGAATAAGAACACAAAGGAAAAGTAGATCACAAGGCAAATATATGAGAAAGAAGACCCGGGGGCCGTAGGTTTCACTAGTGGCTTCTCTCGAGAAAAATAGCAAACGGTGGGTAAACAAATTACTGCTGGGCAATTGATAGAACTTCAAATAATCATGACGATATCCAGGCAATTGATACGTCTCCGTCGTATCTACTTTTCCAAACACTTTTACCCTTGTTTTGGACTCTAACTTGCATGATTTGAATGGAACTAACCCGGACTGACGCTGTTTTCAACAGAATTGCCATGGTGTTATTTATGTGCAGAAACAAAAGTTCTCGGAATGACCTGAAACTCCACGGAGAATATTTTTGGAAATAATAACAAATAATGGAGAAAGAATCAAGGCCAGGGGGCCCACACCCTTGCCACGAGGGTGGGGGGCGCGCCTGTCCCCCCTGGGCGCGCCCCCTGCCTCGTGGACCCCCTGGAGCTCCACCGACCTCAACTCCAACTCCATATATTCGTATTCGGGGAGAAAAAAATCAGGGTGAAAGATTCATCGCGTTTTACGATACGGACCCGCCGCCAAGCCCTAAACTCTCTCGGGAGGGCTGATCTGGAGTCCGTTCGGGGCTCCGGAGAGGGGAATCCGTCGCCGTCGTCATCATCAACCATCCTCCATCACCAATTTCATGATGCTCACCGCCGTGCGTGAGTAATTCCATCGTAGGCTTGCTGGTCGGTGATGGGTTGGATGAGATTTATCATGTAATCGAGTTAGTTTTGTTAGGGTTTGATCCCTAGTATCCACTATGTTCTGAGATTGATGTTGCTATGACTTTGCTATGCTTAATGCTTGTAAGTAGGGCCCGAGTGCCATGATTTCAGATCTGAACCTATTATGTTTTCATGAATATATGTGAGTTCTTGATCCTATCTTGCAAGTCTATAGTCACCTACTATGTGCTATGATCCGGCAACCCCGAAGTGACAATAATCGGGACCACTCCCAGTGATGACCATAGTTTGAGGAGTTCGTGTATTCACTATGTGTTAATGCTTTGGTCCGGTACTCTATTAAAAGGAGGCCTTAATATCCCTTAGTTTTCGCTAGGACCCCGCTGCCACGGGAGGGTAGGACAAAAGATGTCATGCAAGTTCTTTTCCATAAGCACGTATGACTATATTCGGAATACATGCCTACATTACATTGATGAATTGGAGCTAGTTCTGTGTCACCCTATGTTATGACCGTTACATGATGAACCGCATCCGGCATAATTCTCCATCACCGATCCAATGCCTACGAGCTTTTCACATATTGTTCTTCGCTTATTTACTTTTTCGTTGCTACTGTTACAATCACTACAAAACCCAAAAATATTACTTTTGCTACTGTTACCGTTACTTCCATACTACTTTGCTACTAAATACTTTGCTGCAGATACTAAGTTATCCAGGTGTGGTTGAATTGACAACTCAACTGCAAATACTCAAGAATATTCTCGCCTTGTATCGAATCAATAAATTTGGGTTGAATACTCTACCCTCGAAAACTATTGCGATCCCCTATACTTGTGGGTTATCAAGACTATTTTCTGGCGCCGTTGCCGGGGAGCATAGCTCTTTTCTTTGAGTCACTTGGGATTTATATCTGCTGGTCACTATGAAGAACTCAAAAGATGTGAAAACAAAAATTTATCCCTCAACTACAAGGGGAGGTAAGGAACTGCCATCTAGCTCTGCACTTGATTCACCTTCTGTTTTGAGTAAGCTTGCGACACCTAAACCTGCTTCTGCTATTAATTCTGATATTTCGCATGTTATTGATGATGCCACTTCTGCTATGCATGATACTTATGATGAAACTACTTATATGCTTGATACTACTATGCCACTTGGTGAATTTCTTGATGAACAACTTGCTAGGGCTAGAGGGAATGAAATTATTGAAACTGATAATATTGATGAAAGTGATGATGAAGACTCTCCCAATAAATATGAATTGCATGTTGTGCCTGAGGGCTATGTTATGGATGAAGAAACTGCTAGAGACTTTCTTGCTTGCAATGATAGAAGTGATCTTAAGAAATTATTAGCTAAGCTTAAACAAAAAACTCTGAATGCTAGAATGAAATATGATCCTGCTTATGCTACTTCACCTATCTTTGTTACTGATAAGGATTATGAATTCTCCATTGATCCTGATATAATTACTTTGGTTGAGTCTGATCCTTTTTATGGCTATGAATCTGAAACTGTTGTGGCACATCTTACTAAATTAAATGATATAGCCACCCGATTTACTAATGATGGGATAAATCACCACTTTTATATCCTTAAGATATTTCCGTTCCCATTAAAGGGTGATGCTAAGATATGGTTCAACTCTCTTGATCCTGGTTGTGTGCGTAGTCCCCAGGATATGATTTATTACTTCTCTGCTGAATATTTCCCTGCTCATAAGAAACAAGCTGCCTTAAGGGAAATATATAATTTTGTGCAAATTGAAGAAGAGAGTCTCCCACAAGCTTGGGGGAGGCTTCTCCAATTACTCATGCTTTGCCTGATCATCCTCTTAAGAAAAATGAAATACTTGATATCTTTTATAATGGACTAACCGATGCTTCCAGAGACCACCTGGATAGTTGTGCTGGTTCTGTTTTCAGGGAAAGAACACCAGATGAAGCTGAAATTCTATTGAATAATATGTTGACTAATGAAAATAATTGGACACTTCCTGAGCCAACTCCTGAGCCTATTCTTAAACCAACTATGAAGAAAAGGGGTGTTCTATTTCTCAGTCCTGAAGATATGCAAGAGGCAAAGAAATCTATGAAAGAAAAAGGTATAAAAGCTGAAGATGTTAAGAATTTACCTCCTATTGAAGAAATACATGGTCTTAATTCACCGCCTGTTGAAGAAATATATGGTCTTAATTCATCACCTATTGAAGAAACTCATGGTCTTGATAACCCGACACAGGTAGTAAAGGTAAATTCTCTCTATAGATTTGATGAAGGTTATATTCCTCACTATAAGTCTGCTAGACAATGCTTAGATGAGTTTGACAATTTTATTGTTAAACAAGAAAACTTCAATGCTTATGTTGGTAGACAATTGAAATACAATTCCGATATGCTTGAACACTTGGGTGATTATATGTCTAGAGTTAAAGGTGAACTTAAACTCATTAGTAAACATGCTTCTATGGTTACCACTCAAGTAGAACAAGTACTTAAGGCTCAGAATGATTTGCTCAATGAATTAAATAGTAAGAATAATGATTTTGCTGTTAGAGTGGCTACTAGAACTGGTAAAATGACTCAGGAACCTTTGTATCCTGAAGGCCATCCTAAGAGAATTGAGCAGGATTCTCAGAGAAATAATATTGATGCACCTAGTCCTTCTAAAAAGAAGAAAAAGAAAAATGATAGGACCTTGCATGCTTCTAGTGAACCTGTTGTAGACACACCTGAGAATCCCAATGATATTTCTATTTCTGATGCTGAAACACAATCTGGAAATGAACATGAACCTAGTGATAATGTTAATGATAATGTTCATGTTGATGCTCAACCTAGCAATGATAATGATGTAGAAGCTAAACCTGATGTTGATCTTGATAACCCACAATCAAAGAATCAATGTTATGATAAGAGAGACTTTGTTGCTAGGAAACATGGTAAAGAAAGGGAGCCATGGGCTCAGAAACCCATGCCCTTTCCTCCTAAACCATCCAAGAAAAAGGATGATGAGGGTTTTGAGCGCTTTGCTGAAATGATTAGACCTATCTTTTTGCGTATGCGATTAACTAATATGCTCAAAATGAATCCTTATGCTAAGTATATGAAAGAAATTGTTACAAATAAAAGAAAGATACCGGAAGCTGAAATTTCCACCATGCTTGCTAATTATACTTTTAAGGGTGGAATACCAAAGAAGTTAGGAGATCCAGGAGTACCCACTATACCATGCTCCATTAAACGAAACTATGTTAGAACTGCTTTATGTGATCTTGGAGCCGGTGTTAGTGTTATGCCTCTCTCTTTATATTGTAGACTTGACTTGAATAAGTTGACGCCTACTGAAATATCCTTGCAAATGGCTGATAAATCAACTGCTATACCTGTCGGTATTTGTGAGGATGTGCCTGTTGTGGTTGCAAACGTTACTATTTTAACGGACTTTCTTATTCTCGATATTCCTGAGGATGATAGTATGTCTATTATTCTTGGAAGACCCTTTTTGAATACTGCAGGGGCTGTTATTGATTGCAACAAAGGCAATGTCACTTTTCATGTTAATGGTAATGAGCATACGGTACACTCCCGAGGAAACAACCTCAAGTTCATAGTATAAACTCTATTGGAAAAATTCGATCGATTATTATTGGAGGTTTTGAATTTCCTCTTCCTACTGTCAAGAAGAAATATGATATTCTTATTATTGGGGATGTGCGTATCCCCGTTGAGGTAACATAGTGTTATTCGAAATTTCTCCGGTTCCATGTTATTCGGAATGAGTTTGTTAACAAGACCTGATCAACCTTGTTAGTGGATTCCTTTTGATGAGCATGAGATGGATGAAGTTAGAAGGCACAACCTTCTGTACCCTCCTTTTACTTTCTGTTATTTAGTTGAAGTAAAGTAAAAATAGTATTTTTCTGTCTGTTTTCTGAATTATCCGTGCAATATAAAAATACCCCGAAAATAAAAGTTCTCCAAATGCCCCGAAATTGAAATATGATTTTTTCTAGAATATTTGAGAATATCTGGTACTGAGAACACAGCAGGGGGAGCAAGCACCTGGGCACGAGGGTCCAGGGCGCGCCCCCCTGCCTCATGGGCCCATGGTGGCTCCCCTCCACTTATTCCTGCACCCATACACTTCCTCTTCCTCCCAAAAAATCACCAACCAGCTCAAGCACGAGTTCTAGCTCATTTTGCTGCGATTTTCGATCTCCTTGCTCAAAGCACCTCTCACAAAACTGCTTTGGGGCATTGTTCCTTGGTATGTGACTCCTCCAATGGTCCAATTAGTTTTTGTTCTAGTGCTTTATTCATTGCAAATTTGTGATGCCTAGGTGACCATGTTCTTGAGCTTGCATGTCAAATTTATATGGTTCCAATTAGTTCTAATGCATGATATAGGCCCTACGCACTTGTAGGAGTAGTTGCTATCAATTTTGTTGAGCTTGGTTCACTTTTATTTGAAGTTACTAAAAATTTCAGAAATTTTTCAGAGGAAGAAATATGTTCAGGAAAATGTACCAAGGTGGTTCTTCAAGGAAGCAAGGATCCAGGCTTGCAATGCGCGATGCTGATGATGAACCACCAAGAGACGCTCCGGCGCGGGCTTGTGAATGGCCTTTAGAAGACTTCATGGATCAAGCAGGAATCAAGGAAGAATTTAATGCATATGTGCGTAACGCTGATCTTGAGAGCTTCGAGGCAGATAAGTGTCGTCAGTGCCACTATCTCACTAGTTCCTTTGTGGGGAGGTTTGAATTTTCATCTTCACGCAATTCTCAAACTGTCCTATTTGATCTTTATGAAAATTCTTATACTATGGACTTAGAGGATTTTACCACTGCTTGCAAACTTCCACAATGGGATAGTACTAGTGAACCTCGCAAATATGAATTTAGAGATTTTCTTGCTAGTATAACTGTGGGGGAATCTAGAGACATAGCACAAGCTACCAGAGGGAGCATTCATTTTCCTGCTATACATTATTTTGCTCTCTTCATAGGTAGGTGCATAAATGGTAAGGATGAAGCATGTCACATGTGTGTCCCTGACCTCAGTGTTCTCAGGAGTTCTGTGTTAGGAGATAAACATTATAATTTGGGAACCATTGTTGCACGTAGGTTGCATAATAATAGATTTAATGGAGATTCTTTGGTGGAATTTATGCAACCCGTTTAGCTAATTTTCTGGGTGTAACCATACGTGAGGATGATATTGAGTTGCCTCCTGTTTATTTAGATTATGAGGCTATGGTTCATCATCAGTTTGTTGAGAGGAACGATCAGTTCCTCCAGTACCGACTAATGTTTGACAGACGACGCACCTATCACGTCGCTCTCCCTGCTTCTACTTTCTTTGACTTTCAGGCAAAAGGGAGATATTTTATAACCAGAGAGGAGGCGGAAGAGTGTAAGAGGGGGCTGAGATAGCTCGCCTCCAAGTTGCAGCCCATGATGCAATAACTGCTGCATCTCAGTACAACCCCAACTATAACTTTGGATATCCACCAGGCCAGCCGTGGCAATAGACCAACTTAGGCCAAAAGCCTAAGCTTGGGGGAGTACGTATTCCTCACCGACATTACATTCATGTCCACACACTCATGCTAGTTGTCGGTGCTCATACTCTTTCACTGTAATATCCATGCTAGTTTATTTTCATTTTTCTTGCTTTCTTCTTGTGTGTTTGAAAAATCTAAAGAAAAACAAAAAAAATAGTTGTAGCGTTTAGCTAGTTTACCTTTCATGCTGTAGTAGTAATAACTAAAAGAAAACCCAAAAATATTTCCTGTTCTTCTTTTGCTTGTTGGGAGCTTTCCCGTGTAAATAGTTTTATTTCTTTTCTTTTCTTTGGGGGTCGATAGGAGAAGACCATAATGAGATTGTTGAAGTGGCTCTTATATGCATTATTGTTGATTTAACCAAGAGCCCATATTGCCTTGTCTTCTCCTATTTATTGAATGCTTGCAGATTCCAGCTTAGTCCAATGCATGTGCACTGTTATTATTATTCACATCATTCGGTCGTGTAAGTGAAAGGCAATTATGACGATATATGATGGACTGATTGAGATGAGAGAAGCTGGTATGAACTCGACCTCTCTTGTTTTTGTAAATATGATTAGTTCATCGTTCCTGATTCAGCCTATTATGAATAAACATGTTTGCAATGACAATTAGAGATTATAGTTACTTATGCCATGCTTAATTAGCTAGGAGTTTATAATGGTTTACCTTGCGTGCCAGCATGCTATTAAAATGGTTGTGATGTGGTATGATGGGGTGGTATCCTCCTTTGAATGATTCAAGTGACTTGACTTGGCACATGTTCACACATGTAGTTGAAACAAATCAACATAGCCTTCATGATATTTATGTTCATGGTGGATTATATCCTACTCATGCTTGCACTCAATGTTTATTAATTTTAATGCATGTTCATGACTGTTGTCGCTCTCTAGTTGGTCGCTTCCCAGTCTTTTGCTAGCCTTCACTTGTACTAAGCGGGAATACTGCTTGTGCATCCAATCCTTAAACCCCAAAGTTATTCCATATGAGTCCACCATACCTTCCTATATGCGGTATCTACCTGCCATTGTAAGTAAATTTGTATGTGCCAAACTCTAAACCTTCAAATAAAATTCTGTTTTGTATGCTCGAATAGCTCATGTATCAACTAGGGCTGTCCGTATCTTCCATGCTAGGCGGGTTATTCTCAAGAGGAGTGGACTCCGCTCCTCACTCACGAGAAAATGGCTGGTCACCGGGATGCCCAGTCCCATGCTTTATGCAAACCAAATCAAAATAATTGCAAACAAAACTCCCCCGGGACAGTTGTTAGTTGGAGGCACTCGTTGTTTCAAGCAAGCCATGGATTGATGCTTGTTGGTGGAGGGGGAGTATAAACTTTACCATTCTGTTTGGGAACCGCCTATAATGTGTGTAGCATGGAAGATATCGCCATCTCTTGGTTGTTATGTTGACAATGAAAGTATGCCGCTCAAAATATTATTTATCTCTGCTTTAAAATCGAGCTCTGGCACCTCTACAAATCCCTGCTTCCCTCTACGAAGGGCCTATCTATTTACTTTTATGTTGAGTCATCACCCTCTTATTAAAAAGCACCAGCTGGAGAGCACCGATGTCATTTGCATCCATTACTGTTAATTTATACTGGGTATGACTATGATTGGATCTCGTTTACCATGAATTACAATGTTTAGTCAGTCCTTGATCTTTAAAGCTGCTCTGCATTTATGTTTTGCGGTCTCAGAAAGGGCTAGCGAGATACCATCTTGTTATATCATATCATGATTGTTTTGAGAAAGTGTTGTCATCCGAGATTTATTATTATTGCTCGCTAGTTGATTATGCCATTGATATGAGTAAACATGAGACCTAAGAGTTATTGTGAATATGGTTAGTTCATAATCTTTGCTGAAAACTTGAATGTTGGCTTTACATATTTACAACAACAAGAGCAAACAGAGTTTGTAAAAGTTTTTCTTTATCACTTTCAGTTTATCAACTGAATTGCTTGAGGACAAGCAAAGGTTTAAGCTTGGGGGAGTTGATACGTCTCCGTCGTATCTACTTTTCCAAACACTTTTGCCCTTGTTTTGGACTCTAACTTGCATGATTTGAATGGAACTAACCCGGACTGACGCTGTTTTCAGCAGAATTGCCATGGTGTTATTTATGTGCAGAAACAATAGTTCTCGGAATGACCTGAAACTCTACAGAGATTATTTTTGGAAATAATAAAAAATACTGGCGAAAGAATCAAGGCCAGGGGGCCCACACCCTTTCCACGAGGGTGCGGGTGCGCCTGCCCCCCTGGGCGCGCCCCCTGCCTCGTGGGCCCCCTGGAGCTCCACCGACCTCAACTCCAACTCCATATATTCGTGTTCGGGGAGAAAAAATCAGGGAGAAAGATTCATCGCGTTTTACGATACGGAGCCGCCGCCAAGCCCTAAACTCTCTCGGGAGGGCTGATCTGGAGTCCGTTCAGGGCTCCGGAGAGGGGAATCTGTCGCCGTCGTCATCATCAACCATCCTCCATCACCAATTTCATGATGCTCACTGTCGTGCATGAGTAATTCCATCGTAGGCTTGCTGGACGGTGATGGGTTGGATGAGATTTATCATGTAATCGAGTTAGTTTTGTTAGGGTTTGATCCCTAGTATCCACTATGTTCTGAGATTGATGTTGCTATGACTTTGCTATGTTTAATGCTTGTCAGTAGGGCCCGAGTGCCATGATTTCAGATCTGAACCTATTATGTTTTCATGAATATATGTGAGTTCTTGATCCTATCTTGCAAGTCTATAGTCACCTACTATGTGTTATGATCCGGCAACCCCGAAGTGACAATAATCGGGACCACTCCCGGTGATGACCATAGTTTGAGGAGTTCATGTATTCACTATGTGTTAATGCTTTGGTCCGGTACTCTATTAAAAGGAGGCCTTAATATCCCTTAGTTTCCGCTAGGACCCCGCTGCCACGGGAGGGTAGGACAAAAGATGTCATGCAAGTTCTTTTCCATAAGCACGTATGACTATATTCGAAATACATGCCTACATTACATTGATGAATTGGAGCTAGTTCTGTGTCACCCTATGTTATGACTGTTACATGATGAACCACATCCGGCATAATTCTCCATCACCAATCCAATGCCTACGAGCTTTTCACATATTGTTCTTCGCTTATTTACTTTTCCGTTGCTACTGTTAAAATCACTACAAAACCCAAAAATATTACTTTTGCTACTTTTACCGTTACTTCCATACTACTTTGCTACTAAATACTTTGCTGTAGATACTAAGTTATCCAGGTGTGGTTGAATTGACAACTCAACTGCAAATACTCAAGAATATTCTTTGGCTCCCCTTGTGTCGAATCAATAAATTTGGGTTGAATACTCTACCCTCGAAAACTGTTGCGATCCCCTATACTTGTGGGTTATCAGCAATGATCATTACATAGGTGATGCAGAGCATCCTATGGACATCACCATGTCAAGAGTCCGTTCGGCGAGTGACACGTGCGACATCTACTTCACATACACAAAGGTGAATCATCTCCTTTACACGTGCTCACTTGACACCTTCGAGGATGGTATACTACTCGACACTCCACTCGTGTGCATGCATAGGTATTGTCGGAACACTACGGACGACGACGAGGAGTGCAAGCGCCAAGGAACAACTACACCATCCGCGAGGGAAGCCTGGAAGCAATGACGGAAGAAGACGGAGCTGCTGAAGCTATAGCGGCCGGACATCTGGGCCAAGGGCCGGACATCCGGCGCCTGTGCAGCCGCCCAACAGCTGCACCAACAGAAGGCCGAACAAGCTTCGGCGGCCGGACATTCGGCGCCTCGCCAAAGCCCGGACATCCGGCGCCTCCCCCGGAAATCCGGCATCGATGACAGAACGCACCAGAAGTTTGCCTATCTTCGGGCCGGACATCCGGCCAGTGCCCCGGACATCCGGCGACTCACGAAGCCCCGGACATCCGGCCCCCAGCCTGGACATCCGGCGCCTGCCTGCGCGCAGCCACGGGCCAGAGGCCCATGTATCCCCTTCCCCACTTACCCCTTTGTTGCTTGGACTATAAATACTCCTTCCCCTTCCTCTAGTTAGGGTTAGCAAAGTGATAGCTCATTTGTGTGTGAGCTTTGCTCCTACCTTCCTCTACTCTTGAGAGAGAGAGAGACTACTACTCCTTTGGAGGCCAAGACCTCCATCTAGGAGAAGATCCTGCGGGATATATCATCAAGACCCCCTCTTGGGTGGCCCCCTTCAAGACCTTCTCATGGAGATGAACCTTACCTTGTATCTTTCCCTTTGTTGTTCATGTACCTTGTGGATCTTGTGTGTTTGATTGTCTAGTGGATGTGTGATTGGACTTGTTCTTGAGTATTTCCCCTTGTGCTTTCCCTCCGTTCTTCCCATGTTCATCGTGTTCTTAGTTGGGATCCGCTCCTTTTGTGAAAGATCGGCCGTATAGGGTTCTACCCTACATCATCTTGGTATCATGAGCCACGTTGATCACGATTTCGGAGCCTCCCCGTTGTGTTTTCTAGCCTAGTTTTGTTGATTTTGTCCCAAATTCGAAAATCCCCACCAAAAAATAGCCCCCAAATTTTTTTGTGATTTGTTGGTGTGATGAAGTTTTGTTGGATTTGATCCATGGATTTGCTTTGTTACGAGTGGATCTAGCTTTCCCCCAATTTTCCCCACTTTCTATCCACGAAATCTCTGCAATTTTGCCCCCGAAATCATCAATTTCCGCCCCCAAAATCGAGTTCCTCGAGTTCATCCTCGGATTGGGAGCCCGGACATCCGGCCCGTGGCCCCGGACATCTTCTCCCCCCCCCCCCCCGGACATCCGGCCATTAGCCCGGACATCCGGCTCCTGGAGCGCATTTTTGCGCAGCGTTCTGGACATCAGGTCCCGGATATCCGGCCCCGATCCCGGATGTCCGACCCCTGGCATTTCAGCCTTCGGTGTTTCACCGTTTTGACCATAACTTTCACATCCAGAGTTCGATTTTCATGTTCTTCAGCTTGTTGAGTAGCTATTGACATCCTCTATCCCTCTAGATAGGTTTCACCACCATTTGACTCCATCAAATTTTGGAACTTTGGCGTCTTTGCCTAGGGCTTCCACCATATCATCCGCATAACCACCACCGACTTCCGCAACCTAACCCATTTCGTTCCATATAGCATTAGTGGTTGTTTGAGTTGCGATTCGAGTCTCCTAAGGTGTTTCGGCTACTTAGGGACGATTGCTTCTTCATCAACCACCACCATAACTTCCGCATAGGCTTGCCCACCATACACTTCCGCCACCCCAACTTAACCCAATTTTGTTGTGTTGAGAGTTGTGTCTCCTAAGGTGTTTTGGCTACTTAGGGACCCTGCTTTCAACTCCGACACCATGTATAACCACCACCTTACCCTCCACTTCTGCATTGCGTCTCAAAACCCATCATTGCATTTCCGCAATCCCATTGAGTTTCCGCAACCACCACCGCTTTCCCGCTACCACCATTTGACATTTGCCTTTGAAAATTTGAGTTCGCGGTTTTTCTGCTTCCTAAGGTGTTTCGGCTACTTAGGGACGAGTCTCCATCATCTTGGTATCTAAATCAAGAACACCGCCACTCATCATCGCCAAGGACGGTAACCTCCATATCATCTTGGTATTGTGGTATCCCTCCATTGTATATCCCCTTGCCATTGCATTGTTAACCCCTAGCCCATTTTGCGTCACTTGCCTATCGAGACTAGCCATTTGAGTATTGTCGGGCCACGTTACTTGTGCACATTAGTTATCTACACCTTCCATTGAATACATACCATATCATATTGGTATCATCACATCATATCTTGTGTCACAAGATTGTTCCCGCATATACACAATTGCTATCTTGGTTTGTGCATTTCGCAAAGTGGCCATACAAAAAAAAGAATAAGCTTTTAAGCAAAGAAAAAGAGTGAAAAAAGAGCTTGTAAGCAAGAGCCATAGCATCATACCACATTGCATATAAGATTGTCATATCCAATCATCTTGGATCAAACACTGGGAACCATACATATATATCATACTTGGGATAGAAAGTTTATGCATTTCGCATCTTATAGGTTGTGCACAAGTGTCGTATCCGCCTATTGAGCAATCATGCTAGCGTCTCTCTTGAGTTGTGCAACACGAGCATTTTCCGTGGATTCCACATTTTGTGCTCATTCCTTGGTTGCACGGCCCCATTTATCTATCTGTGTGTGTGTGTGTTTCCGTGTGCCACCCATTGCTATTGGTCTACTTGTTTCACTTGCGAATGTGTGAATCTCTTTCAACATTATTGACTCTTGCTAACATTTTGCATTAAATTTTTGTGCCACTATCCTCACCGAGCTACTCCATAAGCTTTAGTTTGTAGGTGTGAGTGAACAAGTCCGGTACCAATTCCACTATTCTTTCATCTCACATTGAGTGAAACGGGATACATCCTCAACTTTGGGAAAAGGTAACTTGGTATTATTTATCTCATTTCCTACTCACCTCTACTCGAGTCTTGTGATGTATAGGCAAGGCATTTCACCTTCAGTCTACAACAACAACGACGAGTTCGATGCCATGAAAAACTCCACCGACGCTAAGATGCAAGCTCAAATGGAGGAGATCAAAGCCCTCATCAAGTCCTACAAGCGATCTTCCTCATCTTCGAGAAGACGCTCACGTGCACATGCTTTCGAGCTACCATCTCCGGCAAGATCACATCGGCATCGACACCATCACCAACAAGAACGTGAACGTCAAGAGGTCAACACCAACAACCGCTCAACGACTTCACCATCTCCCTTGGCATCTTCGCCAAGCGACTTCAAGGCATCTTCGCCTTCGGATATACGGCATCTTCGCCAACAACCACCTCAAGACTACACTCAAGAGAAGCTCCCCAAGCTCAAGTCCGCGCCTTCCACGAGCTACTACAACCTCGACACCGACAACGAGATTCCTTTCTATGGGACTCAAGAACCCGAGGAGTATCTCGAGTGGGAGTGCCTAATGGACGACTACCTCAAGCTACATCAAGTTCCTCCCGAAGATCAAGTGAAGTGTGCCACAACGAACTTCCACGACTACGCATCCACATGGTGGTTTCACACACCTTCGGAGAGCTACGACATGAGTTGGCCCAAGACGAAGAGAGCTTTGCGGCGAGAGTTTGTGCCTCCAACCTACACGGAACAATTTCTACGCTAATTGGAGAACACCACCCAAGGATCCAAGTCCATCGACGAGTACTTCAAGGAGATAAAGCATGCCTTGTGACGAGCCGGCGTGAACGACCCCATGTCAATGAAGTTCCACTTCATGATGGGATTGAACAACGACATCTCCAAGACTATCTTCCTCAAGAACTACAAGTCCCTCGACGACAACTACATTGGTGCTCTCAAGGCGGAACAAGAACTCATGAAGGCCAAGGCTTCTCCACCCCAAGCACACTTCTCGGAGACCAAGCTCCATGAAAACGATCATGAGGATAGTACCACCAAGATATCCAAGCCCGACGAGCTCCAAGACGATGCTCCCAAGTTCGACTTCACCGCCATCCCTCTTTGTGCCATTGATGGTGCCGAGTCTACTTTGACTCTTTTTCAAGACGGTGCAGCGATGAGTACGACTACGGAGACCCTCAAGGACAAAGCTTTGGAGGCGAGCGACAAGGTGGCGAGCAAGGATGATGCTTCCATCTTAGGAGGCGAGAGTGATGTGACGCCCGGATAATCAAGCTACAGTAAAACTCTGCTAACGATGCCATGTCACCATGATCACTTTAGTTAACCTCGGGTTAGTTCAAATTCAAATTCAAGCAAACAATAAAACTTTTCAAAAGTCAAAACTAAAATGTACTAAAAGTGACAAATAAATCATATGTAATATTGGTGGAGGAACCAAGTCTTTATAAAATGTTTAAATGCACCAAACTAATTAAATCAGTAGCTAAAACCATTAATTAAATGCCTTTTGTATTTTGTAAAATATTAAACTATATTATTTTGGGATGAAACTTTTTGTGGTTGTGACATAATTGGTAACAACAAATTAGGTGCCATTTTGGTATTTTGCTAAAACAAAATAAAAGAGAAACTAGAAATAAAACAGAAAAGAAAAATAAATAAAAGGTAAAAGAAAGCAAAAGGAAAGAAAACCCCCCCGGCTCCCCAAGGGCCTTGGCCCACTGGCCCAGCCAGCCGAATCGGTCCAGCGGCCCAGCACCTCCCCCCTCCCCTTGTCGTCTTCCCCCCTCCTCGTCTGTTCAACCGACCGAGGGCGCACGCCCCTCGCCGTCCCCGCCGGACCTGCTCGCCGCCCCACGCCGCCACATCGCCGAGGGGATAAGGACGCCAGCGACGGCCCCCCTGCCTCCTCCGAGAGATCTTTCCCCCCTTCCCCACGAGCTGCTGCTTGCCCTCGCCGCCTCTCCCATTCCCCACCGCATCCGAGCGCTGCCGTGGCCATGCCGGCGTAACACACGCGGTCCCTGACACCGCCTCGCCTCTCCTCCGCGCCAAGAAGGACCGCCTCGACCTCCTCTTCCTCCCCGACGAATCACCCGAGCAGGAGCGCCTCTGCATCATCCCCTACGTTGCCGTCTTCCTCCTCTTCTCCGACGAGCTTCGCCGTCGATTCCGCCGCACCGAGCCCTCCTCGAGCAGGCTTGAGCACATCTGCAGGAGCACTGTGAGCCTGCGCTTCTTTCCCCTCTCTCTCCCGAGCTTTCCGACGCCCGTAGCCCCGTTCCCGTAGCTCGCCCGAAGAACCTCGCCGCCGACGAGCTCGGCGCCGTGGCCATGGTCGCCTTCACCTGCGGCCGAGCGCCGCATCGTGCTCCTGGGGTTCCTAGTGGCCCAACGCGCGCGTCTGCTGCTCTCGCCGTGCCCCGTAGCCCCCTGTTCGCCGCTCACCGGAAACCCACCACCACCTGCCTCGCCGCCGGCGACGTTACCGGCCGTCCCCAGCCACGCCACCACCTCCATTCGACGCGGTGTGGACTGGCCGTTCGAATGGGCCAAACCACAGCCCCGGGGATGCCCTGTGGGCGAAACCCGAAGCTCACCCGCGCCGCGCCGCCGCATTGGAGCTCGCCGGAGCCCCTCTCCGGTGCCCTGCCGACGTGGCCGGCCGGGCCCCACCCCTGGCTCACTGCCAGTGGCCCCCACGGGCCCCAGTTGACTGGGTTGACCCAGTCAACTGCTGACTGGGCAGCCCAGTGCCACTGACATGCGGGCCCCGCCGCAAAAATTAAAAAAAAAAGAAAAGAAAAAGAAAAGTGTTTTATAAATAAAAATAATTAGATTAACTAATCTCTCACTGACATATGGGGCCCACCCCTCTAATTAGACTGTTAGTTTAGTTTAAATAAATATTAGACTAACAGAGGCTGACATGTGGGTCCCACTGGACCCACCTGTCTGGTTTGACTGGTCAGCTGACCTGTTGACCTGCTGACGTCAGCATTGCCTCATGCTGACGTCATAATTCATTTTTGCTTAATATAAATAATTCCAGAAATTCAAATAAACTTTGAAAATTCATATCTTTTAAACCGTAACTCGGATGAAAATGTTTTCTATATGAAAGTTGCTCAGAACGACGAGACGAATCCAAATACGCAGTCCGTTCGTCCACCACACCTCCCTAACCTATCGAACTAGCAACTTTCCCCCTCCGGCCCGTCTGTCCGAAAACGCGAAACATCGGGAATACCTCCCGGATGTTCCCCCCCTTCACCGGTACCACCTACTGTCGCGTTAGGACACCCCTAGCACCGCTCATTGTCATGTCACGCATCGTCGTGCTTATGTTTGCATTGTATTTACTGTTTCTTCCCCCTCTTCTCTCCGGTAGACTACGAGACCGACACTGCTGCTGCCCAGTTCGACTACGGAGTCGACGACCCCTCCTACTTGCCAGAGCAACCAGGCAAGCCCCCCCCTTGATCACCAGATATCGCCTACTCTACTCTCTACTACTTGCATTAGAGTAGTGTAGCATGTTACTGCTTTCGATTAATCCTATTCTGTTGCATAGCCTGTCATTGTTGCTACAGCTGTTACCCTTACCTGCTATCCTACTGCTTAGTATAGGATGCTAGTGTCCATCAGTGGCCCTACACTCTTGTCCGTCTGCCATGCTATACTACTGGGCCGTGATCACTTTGGGAGGTGATCACGGGTATATGCTATATACATTTATACATGACACATGTGGTGACTAAAGTCGGGTCGGCTCGTTGAGTACCCGCAGGTGATTCTGATGAGGGGGCTGAAAGGACAGGTGGCTCCACCCCGGTAGAGGTGGGCCTGGGTTCCTGACGGCCCCCGACTGTTACTTTGTGGCGGAGCGACAGGGCAGGTTGAGACCACCCAGGAGAGAGGTGGGCCTGGCCCTGGTCGGCGTTCGCGGATAAACAACACGCTTAACGAGTTCTGGGTATTTGATCTGAGTCTGGCCATTTGGTCTATACGCACTAACCATCTACGTGGGAGTAGTTATGGGTATCCCGACGTCGTGGTATCAGCCGAAGCTCTTTTGACGTCAGCAACTGAGTGGCGCGCGCCGGATTGGACTGGAACGCCTCTAGGGCTAGGTCTGCTTCCGGCCGCGTACGCAACGTGCAGGTGTGCATAGGGCGATGGGCCCAGACCCCTGCGCGCATAGGTTTAGACCGGCGTGCTGACCTCTCTGTTGAGCCTAGGTGGGGCTGCGACGTGTTGATCTTACGAGGCCGGGCATGACCCAGAAAAGTGTGTCCGGCCAAATGGGATCGAGCGTGTTGGGTTATGTGGTGCACCCCTGCAGGGAAGTTTATCTATTCGAATAGCCGTGTCCCTCGGTAAAAGGACGACCCGGAGTTGTACCTTGACCTTATGACAACTAGAACTGGATACTGAATAAAATACACCCTTCCAAGTGCCAGATACAACCCGGTGATCGCTCTCTAACAGGGCGACGAGGAGGGGATCGCCGGGTAGGATTATGCTATGCGATGCTACTTGGAGGACTTCAATCTACTCTCTTCTACATGCTGCAAGATGGAGATGTTCAGAAGCGTAGTCTTCGACAGGACTAGCTATCCCCCTTTTATTCTGGCATTCTGCAGTTCAGTCCACTGATATGGCCCTTTACACATATACCCATGCATATGTAGTGTAGCTCCTTGCTTGCGAGTACTTTGGATGAGTACTCACGGTTGCTTTTCTCCCTCTTTTCCCCTTTCTATACCTGATTGTCGCAACCAGATGCTGGAGTCCAGGAGCTAGAGATCCCGAGGATGATTCTACATGGAGTTCGGCTTCGAGGAGTAGTTAGGAGGTCCCAGGCAGGAGGCCTTGCCTTTTCGATCGTTGCTACTTTTGTGCTAGCCTTCTTAAGGCAAACTTGTTTAACTTATGTCTGTACTCAGATATTGTTGCTTCCGCTGACTCGTCTATGATCGAGCAATTGTATTCGAGCCCTCGAGGCCCCTGGCTTGTATTATGATGCTTGTATGACTTATTTATGTTTTAGAGTTGTGTTGTGATATCTTCCCGTGAGTCCCTGATCTTGGTCATACACATTTGCGTGCATGATTAGTGTACGGTCAAATCGGGGGTGTCACAAGTTGGTATCAGAGCCAACTGCCTGTAGGAATCCCCCTATCCACACTCCTTGGCCGAAGTCGAGTCTAGACATTACAAAACATTTTACTAACATGGCTGTGTGTCTTACGGGCCCACGTCGCCATTGGGTGGTACCAGGATCTTTTACTCCTCGACCTTTACTCTGGGACTCTGACATCTCTTCTATTCGGGTTAAGTGAATTTTGCTAAATCTAACATTAGGATCTCGTTATCACTTTCACCCGGAGAGCCCCTTATTACTGATGATCGTCTGCTGCACGTGAAGACCCTGAAGATACTCTCCGCTGATGACCCGAGAACTTGTGTTCATCGCTTTTGCAATTTCCTTTCATCGATAAACTCCTATGGATAACCGCGTATACTTGCCATTCTTACAATGTTCCCAGTTGATCTTGTTATTACAAGATACCCCGAAATTATCTCTGTTGTTCCGAGAATCATTGAGCTTACTGCCTTGCTGTCCTTTGACACCTGAATACCCCTAAGGATAATCCTCGCACTTACCGAGTATCCGCTCATCCCCAGTTGATTCAGGTATTTCACAAAAGTGTGCAAAATATCATTCCATTTTCCGAAAATCTTCAGGAGCCTTTTTTTGCTCTTGAAGTTCTTGCTTACTTGCATTATGATTAATCTTAAGTCTCGTAATCTTATTGGCATCTCTTATCGTTATCAGTTTGAGTCCGTTGATTCAATTTGTTGCGAATGCTCGCAATCCTCAATCATATCCTAGAATTCATTCTTCCGGCTCAGACGCCATTCTAAACGTGAGCTGGATCTCGACCTATCAAATTGCCATCGATGGTACCCCTAAGCCTACTCAACTTATCCATCCTTGCTCAGAGCGTTGCTTCTGACCCCCTGATTTGGAAATCATAATTCCTTTGCATTTGAACTTTGAGTTAGTCAGTTGTTTCTATAATCAGATCTCCTTACATTCTTCTTCCTCTGGTTGAGTACTGATGCTCACATCAGATCCCTTGTGGACCACCAGACCCTTTTGTCGGATTTTATCCGACAATGTCCTCCATATTAAATAAGCTTGTGAGCTTTTCCTCGGATACATGATGCCTTTGGTAAATTGTATCCTCTGCTTATGTCGACCATGCTCTACTTCTGAGCTTGTATTATTTACTCCGAAGTTTGTGGTATATGTTCCTAAGATGCCCTGATGGGTTGAACCTATGCCTTCCTTAATATGTGTGAACTCAGAAGTTTTCACGAGTCAAACTCTCCTAGTATTTTGCCAGTTAAAATTTCAACACTACAACTTCTTGAAAAATGAGAAGTGAATGAAAGGTTATGCATTGGAGAAGTGGGAGTCGACCTTGAACCTTTGTGTTCATGCCTGTGGACACGATGTAGATCCTATCATGGAAGCTCCTTATAATAATAACTATTTCCCTGTTATAATATCATCTGGTATCGGTGAATTGATCCTTTGCGATCGTGGTTTCGACCATGTTCTCCTTTAAATACCATTTCCTATGCAAGTTTAAAGTAATTGTCTTCTATAGAGCCATACCCCAATCCATCCTCTACTTTGACCTGTCGTCGAGTATTACCCCCTGGTATCTCGAGATTATCATGGAACTGCATAACTTCTTATGAGTTTTCATCAAGTGCTACATTCTCACTGATTCCAATTTTCCACGGGCTCTGAGTTATTAGTCACTCGAGAACACCGATAAGTGAATCGATTCCGCACTCCGATTCAATAACTCTAAGTAATTCTTGTTGCTTACGAGTTTAATAATCCTTCAAGTCATTCCTAGCCTTATCGGCTATATCATTATCGTGCAAACTTTTTAACTGTGCTACCCGGTCCTTCCCGGAACACAACTTTCGATGATGAGCTAAGCTTACGTCGATCTTCCTCGTCATATTAGTTTGCCTTGAACAACAAGCTTGATTTCAAGTTTGTGCCGTACCCTGGGTTCCATTAACCTATCGCTTTCATCATTCCCCTGACTTGATGTCATCGCCGATAGATTACATCTTCATGAAATCTCTCGACAAATGGGTCGTGATCAGCACCAACATTTTGAGCTCTTCCAGGATATCAGTCGAAATTCAGGATGAGAAATACCATCCTTGCCCCTCGATGATTTGTGTTATCATCGGCAACGTTATTGCCCCCCCCCCACTCCAATTCCGACTTGATCATGATGAGCTCTTTCCTATCTAGCTTATGTTATGTTCTACATTGAAGTATTACTGTCCTTCATGTCAAGGATATTGTGAGAATTTCTCCACCTCTTGAGAATTCTTGATATAGTAATACTTCTCGCCATCTCCATTTGTTTTATGATCCCCGTGTTGTTACTAACCTGAATACCGACAATTGAACTATGATGTGCGACTTCAAAACTTCTAGCAACCCTATTGCTTTGAAGTTAATGGTCGATATTTCATTCTTAGACCATTGGTTATCGAATCACCGTTCTAACATTGATCATTCTACCTAAGCCCATATTCGGGTGCACCTTTCAACCAATGTTTAACTGTGTATGTTTTCCTCAAGCATACATCATTAAGTCATTCGATCTAGCTAATGTTATCTCCTTGTTCACATAGTGGTGGAAATCCATCGTTTGGAAATCTCAATGGATTGTCGCTGAGTCAATCAGTCACCTCCTCACCTCTCCTTGATGAAATGAACCCTTGTTCGGAACTCGCTTCCATAGTTCATCTCCCGAGAATCTTCGATGTCGTTTCGACAATTTGTGTTGCACCTTCTTCTCAGGCATCCTGAGTCCGAGTTATCCTGACACCAATCAGATCTGAATCTCGGTCAGATATGATGGTTGGAACATATTTCCAAGAATTATAACATTGGCCTATTTATGACCCGGTAAGGTGATGATACCCAGCACACCTGGCGGGAGGACCTATTGTTATAAGTTTTCCCTTTTAGCAAGGTTAGCTGTTCTTCCATGAGGAAATTGTAAGACTTATTCTATAAGTTGTTCCTGATGGATCCTTTTTGTTTCCAAAGTCGGATCTTCACCTGTTGACCATGTCAATGCTATCTCGAAGCATGTCTATGGTACTCCGATTTTCAACAGGAACATTTGAAGCCCAATGCTAAATGTTTCCTGCTCAATTATCCAGACACCGTTGTATGGGTAATGCCATGAAATTTCTCTCCCCTACCTAAAGAGTTTTCTACATTATATCCTGTCATGAATATCATGCTCAGCTTGTCCTTGGGAAGGATATACCCTAGAAATATGTGTTTAAACACATTTTCCTTTCCATTCTTTTGTTTAATCTGATAATCGTATTTTCCTTTCCATTGTTTGGTTTAACCTTTCTGGTGATCTATATGATCTTAGCAGTAATATTCTCCTGCTTATGTAAACACCTCGGTGTACAACTCTGTCAGTAAGACCCTGTTACTATTGTTGGTGACATTTCGGTAACCACCGATGGACGAGAACTTTGCCTAATGGTCCGCCTCGTTTCAACGAGCAGGAAAATGGTTCTCTTCGTCCCTCGCCCTTGGTACCGACGATGTTGCTGACATATAATCGACAGGCTACCCTCTGCCATGCCTTGCTATCATGATCGTGCAAGATGTCACCGCCCTTCCTACTTTTAACCCACATGGTGGGCCCATAACCCACAGTTCCATAGGATCGAAACCTGACTCTTATGTACACCCCCTGTTTCCAAGGTTGTTCCTCGCACCTGGCCTCGTATGTAATTCACGAGCCACCTTCAGGTCTGATATCGGACACAATACTTATTCCCGTTGCTTTGACCCTTTCACGCCCTATAACAGGCATCGAACGATTGCCTGCCCGCTCGAAACTTCCCAGGTTACCTCCTTACTTTGCTCTCGATATTTTCTTAAGTTTCGATTCGAGGGTTACCTTTCGCCACCTTCCTCGATGCTGTCGACCCGATAGACAACCTTGTCGAGGCCCGTTCTCCCAGAATGCCCACCCCTTATTCTTTCGTAAGTACGATGGAGTTCCTGAAGAAAGGACGCCGACTTCATCATGATGACCGAAGCAGAGAAATGAAGACATCAATGTATTGGGCCAGCCTCTTCCAGAAGTGCAAGCCAGGATGAGGAGAACCGCTAGATTCGTTACCAAACCTTCCCCCCTTACTCCCCTCTTAAATCTCGGGACGAGATTTCTTGTAGTGGAGGAGAATTGTGACGCCCGGATAATCAAGCTACAGTAAAACTCTGCTAACGATGCCATGTCACCATGATCACTTTAGTTAACCTCGGGTTAGTTCAAATTCAAATTCAAGCAAACAATAAAACTTTTCAAATGTCAAAACTAAAATGTTCTAAAAGTGACAAATAAATCATATGTAATATTGGTGGAGGAACCAAGTCTTTATAAAATGTTTAAATGCACCAAACTAATTAAATCAGTAGCTAAAACCATTAATTAAATGCCTTTTGTATTTTGTAAAATATTAAACTATATTATTTTGGGATGAAACTTTTTGTGGTTGTGACATAATTGGTAACAACAAATTAGGTGCCATTTTGGTATTTTGCTAAAACAAAATAAAAGAGAAACTAGAAATAAAACAGAAAAGAAAAATAAATAAAAGGTAAAAAGAAAGCAAAAGGAAAGAAAACCCCCCCGGCTCCCCAAGGGCCTTGGCCCAGCCGGCCGAATCGGTCCAGCGGCCCAGCACCTCCCCCCTCCCCTTGTCGTCTTCCCCCTCCTCGTCTGTTCAACCGACCGAGGGCGCACGCCCCTCGCCGTCCCCGCGGACCTGCTCGCCGCCCCACGCCGCCACATCGCCGAGGGGATAAGGACGCCAGCGACGGCCCCCCTGCCTCCTCCGAGAGATCTTTCCCCCCCCCCTTCCCCACGAGCTGCTGCTTGCCCTCGCCGCCTCTCCCATTCCCCACCGCATCCGAGCGCTGCCGTGGCCATGCCGGCGTAACACACGCGGTCCCCGACACCGCCTCGCCTCTCCTCCGAGCCAAGAAGGACCGCCTCGACCTCCTCTTCCTCCCCGACGAATCACCCGAGCAGGAGCGCCTCTGCATCATCCCCTACGTTGCCGTCTTCCTCCTCTTCTCCGACGAGCTTCGCCGTCGATTCCGCCGCACCGAGCCCTCCTCGAGCAGGCTTGAGCACATCTGCAGGAGCACTGTGAGCCTGCGCTTCTTTCCCCTCTCTCTCCCGAGCTTTCCGACGCCCGTAGCCCCGTTCCCGTAGCTCGCCCGAAGAACCTCGCCGCCGACGAGCTCGGCGCCGTGGCCATGGTCGCCTTCACCTGCGGCCGAGCGCCGCATCGTGCTCCTGGGGTTCCTAGTGGCCCAACGCGCGCGTCTGCTGCTCTCGCCGTGCCCCGTAGCCCCCTGTTCGCCACTCACCGGAAACCCACCACCACCTGCCTCGCCGCCGGCGACGTTACCGGCCGTCCCCAGCCACGCCACCACCTCCATTCGACGCGGTGTGGACTGGCCGTTCGAATGGGCCAAACCACAGCCCCGGGGATGCCCTGTGGGCGAAACCCGAAGCTCACCCGCGCCGCGCCGCCGCATTGGAGCTCGCCGGAGCCCCTCTCCGGTGCCCTGCCGACGTGGCCGGCCGGGCCCCACCCCTGGCTCACTGCCAGTGGCCCCCACGGGCCCCAGTTGACTGGGTTGACCCAGTCAACTGCTGACTGGGCAGCCCAGTGCCACTGACATGCGGGCCCCGCCGCAAAAATTAAAAAAAAGAAAGAAAAGAAAAAAGAAAAGTGTTTTATAAATAAAAATAATTAGATTAACTAATCTCTCACTGACATATGGGGCCCACCCCTCTAATTAGACTGTTAGTTTAGTTTAAATAAATATTAGACTAACAGAGGCTGACATGTGGGTCCCACTGGACCCACCTGTCTGGTTTGACTGGTCAGCCGACCTGTTGACCTGCTGACGTCAGCATTGCCTCATGCTGACGTCATAATTCATTTTTGCTTAATATAAATAATTCCAGAAATTCAAATAAACTTTGAAAATTCATATCTTTTAAACCGTAACTCGGATGAAAATGTTTTCTATATGAAAGTTGCTCAGAACGACGAGACGAATCCAAATACGCAGTCCGTTCGTCCACCACACCTCCCTAACATATCGAACTAGCAACTTTCCCCCTCCGGCCCGTTTGTCCGAAAACGCGAAACATCGGGAATACCTCCCGGATGTTCCCCCCCCTTCACCGGTACCACCTACTGTCGCGTTAGGACACCCCTAGCACCGCTCATTGTCATGTCACGCATCGTCGTGCTTATGTTTGCATTGTATTTACTGTTTCTTCCCCCTCTTCTCTCCGGTAGACTACGAGACCGACACTGCTGCTGCCCAGTTCGACTACGGAGTCGACGACCCCTCCTACTTGCCAGAGCAACCAGGCAAGCCCCCCCCCTTGATCACCAGATATCGCCTACTCTACTCTCTACTACTTGCATTAGAGTAGTGTAGTATGTTACTGCTTTCGATTAATCCTATTCTGTTGCATAGCCTGTCATTGTTGCTACAGCTGTTACCCTTACCTGCTATCCTACTGCTTAGTATAGGATGCTAGTGTCCATCAGTGGCCCTACACTCTTGTCCGTCTGCCATGCTATACTACTGGGCCGTGATCACTTTGGGAGGTGATCACGGGTATATGCTATATACATTTATACATGACACATGTGGTGACTAAAGCCGGGTCGGCTCGTTGAGTACCCGCAGGTGATTCTGATGAGGGGGCTGAAAGGACAGGTGGCTCCACCCCGGTAGAGGTGGGCCTGGGTTCCTGACGGCCCCCGACTGTTACTTTGTGGCGGAGCGACAGGGCAGGTTGAGACCACCCAGGAGAGAGGTGGGCCTGGCCCTGGTCGGCGTTCGCGGATAAACAACACGCTTAACGAGTTCTGGGTATTTGATCTGAGTCTGGCCATTTGGTCTATACGCACTAACCATCTACGTGGGAGTAGTTATGGGTATCCCGACGTCGTGGTATCAGCCGAAGCTCTTTTGACGTCAGCAACTGAGTGGCGCGCGCCGGATTGGACTGGAACGCCTCTAGGCTAGGTCTGCTTCCGGACACAGCCTAGAGGCGTTCCAGTCCAATCCGGCGCGCGCCACTCAGTTGCTGACGTCAAAAGAGCTTCGGCTGATACCACGACGTCGGGATACCCATAACTACTCCCACGTAGATGGTTAGTGCGTATAGACCAAATGGCCAGACTCAGATCAAATACCCAGAACTCGTTAAGCGTGTTGTTTATCCGCGAACGCCGACCAGGGCCAGGCCCACCTCTCTCCTGGGTGGTCTCAACCTGCCCTGTCGCTCCGCCACAAAGTAACAGTCGGGGGCCGTCAGGAACCCAGGCCCACCTCTACCGGGGTGGAGCCACCTGTCCTTTCAGCCCCCTCATCAGAATCACCTGCGGGTACTCAACGAGCCGACCCGGCTTTAGTCACCACATGTGTCATGTATAAATGTATATAGCATATACCCGTGATCACCTCCCAAAGTGATCACGGCCCAGTAGTATAGCATGGCAGACGGACAAGAGTGTAGGGCCACTGATGGACACTAGCATCCTATACTAAGCAGTAGGATAGCAGGTAAGGGTAACAGCTGTAGCAACAATGACAGGCTATGCAACAGAATAGGATTAATCGAAAGCAGTAACATACTACACTACTCTAATGCAAGTAGTAGAGAGTAGAGTAGGCGATATCTGGTGATCAAGGGGGGGGCTTGCCTGGTTGCTCTGGCAAATAGGAGGGGTCGTCGACTCCGTAGTCGAACTGGGCAGCAGCAGTGTCGGTCTTGTAGTCTACCGGAGAGAAGAGGGGGAAGAAACAGTAAATACAATGCAAACATAAGCACGACGATGCGTGACATGACAATGAGCGGTGCTAGGGGTGTCCTAACGCGACAGTAGGTGGTACCGGTGAAGGGGGGGAACATCCGGGAGGTATTCCCGATGTTTCGCGTTTTCGGACAGACGGGCCGGAGGGGGAAAGTTGCTAGTTCGATATGTTAGGGAGGTGTGGTGGACGAACGGACTGCGTATTTGGATTCGTCTCGTCGTTCTGAGCAACTTTCATATAGAAAACATTTTCATCCGAGTTACGGTTTAAAAGATATGAATTTTCAAAGTTTATTTGAATTTCTGGAATTATTTATATTAAGCAAAAATGAATTATGACGTCAGCATGAGGCAATGCTGACGTCAGCAGGTCAACAGGTCGGCTGACCAGTCAAACCAGACAGGTGGGTCCAGTGGGACCCACATGTCAGCCTCTGTTAGTCTAATATTTATTTAAACTAAACTAACAGTCTAATTAGAGGGGTGGGCCCCATATGCCAGTGAGAGATTAGTTAATCTAATTATTTTTATTTATAAAACACTTTTCTTTTTTTCTTTTCTTTTCTTTTTTTTTTAATTTTTGCGGCGGGGCCCGCATGTCAGTGGCACTGGGCTGCCCAGTCAGCAGTTGACTGGGTCAACCCAGTCAACTGGGGCCCGTGGGGGCCACTGGCAGTGAGCCAGGGGTGGGGCCCGGCCGGCCACGTCGGCAGGGCACCGGAGAGGGGCTCCGGCGAGCTCCAATGCGGCGGCGCGGCGCGGGTGAGCTTCGGGTTTCGCCCACAGGGCATCCCCGGGGCTGTGGTTTGGCCCATTCGAACGGCCAGTCCACACCGCGTCGAATGGAGGTGGTGGCGTGGTTGGGGACGGCCGGTAACGTCGCCGGCGGCGAGGCAGGTGGTGGTGGGTTTCCGGTGAGTGGCGAACAGGGGGCTACGGGGCACGGCGAGAGCAGCAGACGCGCGCGTTGGGCCACTAGGAACCCCAGGAGCACGATGCGGCGCTCGGCCGCAGGTGAAGGCGACCATGGCCACGGCGCCGAGCTCGTCGGCGGCGAGGTTCTTCGGGCGAGCTACGGGAACGGGGCTACGGGCGTCGGAAAGCTCGGGAGAGAGAGGGGAAAGAAGCGCAGGCTCACAGTGCTCCTGCAGATGTGCTCAAGCCTGCTCGAGGAGGGCTCGGTGCGGCGGAATCGACGGCGAAGCTCGTCGGAGAAGAGGAGGAAGACGGCAACGTAGGGGATGATGCAGAGGCGCTCCTGCTCGGGTGATTCGTCGGGGAGGAAGAGGAGGTCGAGGCGGTCCTTCTTGGCGCGGAGGAGAGGCGAGGCGGTGTCGGGGACCGCGTGTGTTACGCCGGCATGGCCACGGCAGCGCTCGGATGCGGTGGGGAATGGGAGAGGCGGCGAGGGCAAGCAGCAGCTCGTGGGGAAGGGGGGAAGATCTCTCGGAGGAGGCAGGGGGGCCGTCGCTGGCGTCCTTATCCCCTCGGCGATGTGGCGGCGTGGGGCGGCGAGCAGGTCCGGCGGGGACGGCGAGGGGCGTGCGCCCTCGGTCGATTTAACAGACGAGGAGGGGGGAAGACGACAAGGGGAGGGGGGAGGTGCTGGGCCGCTGGACCGATTCGGCCGGCTGGGCCAGTGGGCCAAGGCCCTTGGGGAGCCGGGGGGGTTTTCTTTCCTTTTGCTTTCTTTTTACCTTTTATTTATTTTTCTGTTCTGTTTTATTTCTAGTTCCTCTTTTATTTTGTTTTAGCAAAATACCAAAATGGCACCTAATTTGTTGTTACCAATTATGTCACAACCACAAAAAGTTTCATCCCAAAATAATATAGTTTAATATTTTACAAAATACAAAAGGCATTTAATTAATGGTTTTAGCTACTGATTTAATTAGTTTGGTGCATTTAAACATTTTATAAAGACTTGGTTCCTCCACCAATATTACATATGATTTATTTGTCACTTTTAGAACATTTTAGTTTTGACATTTGAAAAGTTTTATTGTTTGCTTGAATTTGAGTTTGAACTAACCCGAGGTTAACTAAAGTGATCATGGTGACATGGCATCGTTAGCAGAGTTTTACTGTAGCTTGATTATCCGGGCGTCACAAGTGATGATGTGCCATCTTCGGCCTTCATCCATGGCGACGATGACGAGATGATCGAGCATGGGATTTTCCCTTCAGTCATGGAGGAGAGCGATGATGTGCCATCTTCGGCCTTCATCCATGGTGACGGCGATGAGATGGTTGAGTATTTCACTTCGACCACGGCGACGTATGATGACTTGAGTGACTTTAGCCACCATATTGAGAGTGAGAGCGAGTTCACCACTAGCCCCATATATGATGTGTTGCCCCAATTCCCATGTGAGGAGAGCCACAACCCCCACCACTTAAGTGAGATGAGTGACTCCACCATATGTGAGTTTGAGTGCACCTATTTTGAGGGAGTGAGTGAACCACCACATAGAGAGAGTGTGATAGTTGATAGGGCATGTGAGGCCACTTCAATTTCTAACGACTGAACCTCTACCTCTATTGTGTCTTCTCATTTGGTGCTAGGTCCCATTTATGATGACACGCCGAACCTCGACGACTTCGTCCTCCCTTTGGAAAAGACGATGGCCATGGTGGAATATGATGCACCCCCCCCCCCACACAAGGTTCCATCAAGATGAAGATGACCACCATTTGGTCTTTGCCACCTCACCTACACCACATGAGTGGAATGAGAATGGTAACATAGGTGAAGGTGATGCTCTAGTCCCACTAGTGGACATTCTTGACATTGATTGCTTGCATGATGTTGATCAACCTATTTCCATGCTTCATGCTAGTGCGACTTCCTCATGTGATGATTTGTTGCCCATTTATGATGAGTATGATGATTCTCATGTGGAGTCTATTAGTTGTGATGCCATGTTACATAGGATTTCTTGTGACAATTCTCTAGGTCACATCATGTTTGACAATCCGCTTGACTTGTCATATGCTATGCATGAGATCAACCATATGTCATATTTGCAATCTCTTCATAGTGACTATGCATATGCCATTAAAATTAACCCAATTTGCACATATGGCATAGATGACAAGCCCATGGTTATTGGCATTTGTTTTTCTTGTGATGATATTGATATGCTCCCTTTGCAACATTTACCTCATATGCCATGCCATGACTACCTAGCTTCGGATATGCATTGTTTTGGATGTTGTCCATTTTCTCCATATGATGTTTACGATATTGCTCATGAGGAGACCCCCATAGTTTCCTCATACATTTTAGGAGATTTTGATTCATCCTATCCATTGCATGATCCCAATACTTGTACGCACCATATGTTTCCCATGAATAAACATGCTATTGATGTGCCATATAATTGTATGTTAAATTTGCATCCCCATCGTGTCATACACAATAACTATTCTTTCATGATGGATGACATGTTTTTATACCATGCATCAAATTTCTTTGAGCGATGCTTACCCTGTACTAACTCACACGAGAACATACACATCATGATGGATGATGTGTACATCTACCACGCACACAATTTCTTTGGTTTGTGTCTCTTTTGTGTAGGTACCCATGCTTACTTGTCAACCTCACAATCCCATGAGTTGACAACACGAGCTCTAGAGAGCAATGATGACTTGGGATCACATGGATTGCCTTCCCCACCGCTCTCTTCACGCGAAGTCTTCGCGCATTTCTTCTACATGGCCCTCACTTGGCTATGGTTATTGTCCATTACATATTATATGCCATCTTGCCATGTTCACTTTGCATGATATGCTCATTCCTATGCCTTTGCCATGCATTTGTGACCCATGCTTTGCATTACACACGATGATTGATTGTAGCGACTAGACCTCAAACAGTCTGTGCTGCTGTGCACCAGTGTCATCCCTGGATCAGTAATGCTGACACGCACAGTACAAATGGAGGATTTATAACAGAGTAGCAATCACACACTTATTACAACGAGTATCTCAAAAGAGAAATAAGTATGGCAAATATGGCTTAAGGCCATCTAAAACGATAACAGCGGAAGACTTGGAAGATAAGTGAGTCCATCAACTCCAACGGCATCACTGAGTATAAGACCACGACCTAAGGCACCTTACTCGTCGTCTGAAAAGTCTGCAACATGAAACGTTGCAGCCCGAAAACGGGTCAGCACATGGAATATGCTGGCAATGTAACACATAGAGAGTAATGAACATAATAATGCTATACTACATGCATATATGGCTGGTAGAAGGCTCTATGGTTACAGTTTTGCGAAAAGCCAATTTTTCCCTACTGCAAAGGAATAAATTTTATTTAACTATCATGGTGGTTGTTAAACATTGAGAATGGTTGACAGCATTCTCAATCCCAATTAAGTATCATCATCAAACCCAACAAAATTAATTAAAGTAACATGATGAGATTCACATGATAATCCAAGTACTAGATACTCAAGATGTCCATAACCGGGGACACGGCTAACCATGATTAGTTTATACACTCTGCAGAGGTTTGCGCACTTTTCCCCACAAGACTCGATCGCCTCCGCTTGATTCTCGCACTACATGATGTTTGAGAAACGGATGACCGAGACACAGTCTTTCAGAAACAATAACTCTTTACTCCGGGTGGAAAGTTACACCTACTTTCCCCTACATCTGCTAGCCCACCTCTTCAAGAGATCATGTAACCTACTCAACTATGCTAGAGCCCATAATAGCTTGTGGCTGCACACGGAAGTTTCTAGCATGAATAATCTCATGATCCCTTTGAGCCTGGGTGGCGGTCCAAAAGAAAAAGCAGGCAATCCTGGAATACCCAGGTACCTCAATCCACCCAGATGTGAGTTTTAGTTGCCACCTTAAGGTTAAACATTAATTAACAATCTCACATCTGTCATGGTAATACTCAAACCCAATCCACGTCTACGAGCATAGCATAGCAATATAAGCAAACGTAGAAGTAACTCCCAAAGGTTTGATAATAAACAGGGCAATAGGTACTACCTCAACTACTTCCCAATACCCACAATTTAATTAGATCCTAATCATGCAATGTTTGAGGATTGGTCTAATGCAATAAAACTGGGTAGTAAAATAAGTATGATCAAAGTGTTACTTGCCTTGCTGATGATCCATGAAACCTAGAGATTCGAAGTACCAAGCGGCGCACTCCGGGTACTCTATCGCAAACAAACAAGCATACAATAAGCACTCACTAATGCACAGGTAAAACTCAAATAAAAGATCCAACCAGAAAGTTCAACTTAAGAACTCCGGTTAGCAAAAAGAATCAAATCAAACGAAGCAACGAAAGTCAAACGGTGAAAGAAACAAGTTTCGTTTACTAATCTGGATCTAGGTAAAATTTTACAGTAGCGTAAACTTGTTTAAGTTGGTTAAACGGAAAGAGAATTTCGAGACAAAACTCTAGGCGCTTGAATCGCCTGATTCCGATAAACGAGCTAAAAGATATACCAGAATGAAAATCTGATCAGAAATCGCGATCTGGAATATCCAGAAAATCCGGCGAAAAAGAAAACTGACGAACAGTTAAACGAATGGACGTTCGTTAACTGCAACTAACCGACGAACACGTTCGTTAAAACGAACGGATCGGGCGAACGCTCACTAACTAACTAAACCGACAGAAAAAAACGATGTAAAAAAAATAAACCTAGGGTTCGGAAAAAAAATAAGCCGAGGCGGTTTTTAAAAAAACCGGACGGCGAATGGCGGCGGCGGCTAACCTCCGGCGAGGCTCGGGACGGGGCTCCGGCGGGGTCGTAGGGGTGCGGCGAGGGGCGGCGGGGTGCGGGCGTCATCGGGGAGGCGAGGGGCGTCGAGGGGCGGCGGGACGGCGGCTTCCCGTGGCGGCGGCGTCGGGCTCCTTCGGCGGCGGGGTCGGGCAGCTCCGGTGCGGCTCCTCTCGGCGGCGGCGGCTTCGGGTCGGGGGCGGGGTGAGGAGAGGGGCGGCAGGGTGCGGTATTTAAGAGGGGGAGGGGGTGCCGTGGGGGAGGGGGCGACGGGCGGCGGCGGGAGTCGTCCCCGATCGGGACTCGGCGGCGGCGGTCTCCAGGAGGGAGACGGCTCGCGGGGTGGGCTGGGCCGCGCGGCTGGGCTTCGGCCCAGTCGGCGCTCGCGCGTTTTTTTTTAATAATTTCTCCGAACCTAAAAAAATCATAGAAAAATAAATAAAAATCCAAAAATGCCAAAACAAATTTTCACCGTCTAATTAAAATAGTTAGGACGAGATGAACATTTTCTTGGCCCAAAAATGCAGTTTTGAAAACATGCAATTTTTTTCTAATGCAAATAAAATCCGAATAAAATCAAATATTTGATTTTAATATTTTTCCTCCAATAATTCAATTATTTTGGAGAAGTCATATTTTCTCCTCTCATTTATTTTAATACGAAATATTTTTCCGAGAGAAAAATAATTAAAACCAAAAATCCTCGTTTCATTATTTGATAAAAGTCAAATATGAAAACCGCGAAAAGTCCTCGTCTTTTTATCCTTAGTAGCAACGATACATACGTGTCGGTTCCCTTTCTGTCACTAGGATAAAGCACCGTAAGATCGAACCCATTACCGGGCACCTCTTCCCATTGCAAGATAAATAGATCAAGTTGGCCAAACAAAACCCAAATATCGGAGAAGAAATATGAGGCTATAAGAGATCATGCATATAAGAGATCAAAGAAACTCAAATAACTTTCATGGATATAAAAAGATATAACTGATCATAAACTCGAAGTTCATCAGATCCCAAAAAACACACCGCAAAAACAGTTACATCGTATGGATCTCCAAGAGACCATTGTATTAAGAATACAGCGAGAGAGAGGAAGCCATCTAGCTACTAACTACGGACCCAAAGGTCTACAAAGAACTACTCATGCATCATCGGAGAGGCACCAATGGAAGTGGTGAACCCCTCCGTGATGGTGTCTAGATTGGATCTGGTGGTTCTGGACTCTGCGACGGCTGGATGAATATTTCGTCGACTCCCCTAGGGTTTGTGGATTTTTGGGGTATTTATAGAGCAAAGAGGCAGTCCGGGGGGCACCCGAGGTGGGCACAACCCACCAGGGCGTGCCTGGGCCTCCTGGCGCGCCCTGGTGGGTTGTGCCCCCTCGGGGCACCCCTCAGGTGCAACCAGGGCCCATTGCCTTCCTTCTGGCCCATAAAAAATCATCATGGAGTTTCGTGGCATTTGGACTCCATTTGATATTGATTTCATGTGATGTAAAAAACATGGAAAAAACAACAACTGGCACTTGGCACTATGTCAATAGGTTAGTACCAAAAAATGATATAAAATGATTATAAAACATCCAAGATTGATAATAAAACAGCATGGAACAATCAAAATTATAGATACGTTGGAGATGTATCAGCATCCCCAAGCTTAACTCCTACTCGTCCTCGAGTAGGTAAGTGATAAAAACAGAATTTTTGTTGTGGAGTGTTGTTCATCAAGTCATATCATATTATTTTCTTTATAGCATGGACAATTGGACTTTTATGTGATTCAAAGCAATAGTCTAGTTTTGACATAATGATTTAGATACTCAAGCATATCAACAAGCAACCATGTCTTTCAAAATATCAATGCTAAAACAAGTTATCCCTAGCCCATCATGCTCAAACATTGATCCATTCATGAAACACACTCGAATATTAGCTACACCCAATACTTAAGTACAATCATATTGCCTCTTAGTTTGTGCTTTTGTAAGAGAAGATGGAGACTCGTAATAAAAATTGCATAAAGTAAAAGAAAGGCCCTTCGCAGAGGTAAGTAGGGATTTGTAGAGGTGCCAGAGCTCAAAGCAAAAAATTTGAGATAAAAATATTTTAGGAGGTGTATCCATCCCACCAACGAAAACGACGTAGAGCTATGAACACTTTCCATGCTATATATGCCATAGGCGGTTCCCAAACAGAAAATAAAGTTTATTCCTTTTTCCACCATACTTTCACTTTCCATGGCTAGCCGTATCCACGGGTGCCTTCCATACCAACACTTTCCAAGGAATTTATTATTTGACAACATAAAGTAAATTCATTTTTGCATTTCGGGACTGGGAATCCCTAAAACCTTTTCCTTACTCTCGTGTAATGACAAGTGAATAAACACTCATCGTGAGAATAACACATCCAGCATGGAAAATATTAGCCACCCGTTACCGTTCCGCGAGCGAAACAAATACACAAAAGAGAAGTTTATTTTGAAAATTAGAGATGGCACATGCAAATTTGCTTAGAACGGCAAAAGAATACCGCATATAGGTAGATATAGTGGACTCATGTGGCAAAACTGGTTTAAAGGATTTTGGGTGCAGAAGTAGAGATCATACTTAGTGCAAAATGAAGGCTAGCAAAAAGATTGAGAAGCGACCAACCAAGAAACGAATAATTTCGTAAAGCAAGCATTAAGCATAAGTAACACCAAATAATGCACCACAAGTAGGATATAATTGTCATTGCATGATTATTGACTTTCGTGCATGCATAGGGAATCACAAACCTTAACACCAATATTCTTACTAGAGCACAATTACTCATCAACATAACTCACATATCACATCATCATATCTCAAAACTATTACTAAGAATCAAGTTTATTTTGTCCAATGATCTTCATGAAATTTTTTACTTTATCCTTCTTGGATATCTATCACTTTGGGACTAATTTTTATGTGTTGCTTTTCATAAGCTCAAGCAAATATAAGTGAAGACCATGAGCATAACAAATTTTCTTTCTCTCAAAATAATTTAAGTGAAGCAAGAGAGAATTTCTTCAAAATTTTACTAACTCTCAAATAAATCTAAGTGAAGCAAGTGAGCATTTCTTCAAAAATACTAAGCACACCATGCTCAAAAAGATATAAGTGAAGCACTAGAGCAAGTCCTAGCTCATAAAAGATTTAAGTGAAGCATAGAGAGCAATTCTAACAAATCATGATATAATTTTGGCTCTCTCAAATAGGTGTGTCCAGCATGGATTGATGACTTAAAACACAAAATAAAGCAAGCAAAGACACATATCATACAAGACGCTCCAAGCAAAACACATATCATGTGACGAATAAAAATATAGCCTCGAGTAAAATGCCGATAGTTGTTGGAAGAAAGCGGGGATGCCACTCGGGGGCATCCCCAAGCTTAGTTGGTTGCTCATTTTTGGATAATAGCTTGGGATGCCGGGGCATCCCAAAGCTTAGGCTCTTACATCTTTCCTTCATCCATCGTAAGATAACCCAAAACTTGAAAACTTCAATCACACAAAACTCAGCAAAACCTTCGTGAGATCCGTTAGTATAAGAAAGCAAACCACTACTATAAGTGTTGTATCAAACCAATTCATATTTTGTTTTTGTATTATATCTACTGTATTCCAACTTTTCTATGACAAAAATTCATCAAAGAAAACCATAGAGCCATCAAAATAAGCACACAACACAAACAAAACAGAATCTGTCAAAACAGAACAGTCTGTAGTAATCTGACTTTGGCGAATACTTATGTAACTCAAAAACTTCTACCAAAATAGGACGACCTGGGTAATTTGTATATTAATCTTCTGCAAAAATAATTGGCATTTTATCACGTTCTGGTGATTTTTAACAATTGTTTTCGTGAGCATAAAGTTTCTGTCTTTTTCAGCAAGATTAAACAACTATCAACCAAAAAGATCCTATAGGTTTTACTTGGCACAAACACTAATTAAAACATAAAAAGCACAATCATACCAGTAGAATAATTGTGTAAACACTCAAGAACAGAAAGCAAAAAGCAAAACTAAATTTATTCATTGGGTTGCCTCCCAACAAGCGCTATAGTTTTACGCCCTTAGTTAGGCGTAAGGCAAAGATCTAAGTTTTATCATCTTTGGTTCGAGATCCATAAGATGCCCTCATGATTGATTCATAAGGTGGCCTGACTTTTGTTCTAGAAAAGGGACAATTGCATTTTTACCCCTAGTTGGTTCCTACCCATGGGTTTTGCCCTTACTTTTCGAGCTTGCTCAGTTTTGCCCTTACTTTTTCCGTCGAGGTCCCTCGAATGCCCTTTGACCGTTTGACCGAAACTTTGAAAATTCATAACTAATTCATATGAACTCGGAAAAATGCAAATAAGATATCAAAATGTTCAGATAAACATTACCTTTATGTGCATATTATTTGCATTCAGGACAAAAGCACCCTTTAAACTACCTGAGGTAATTAATGTTATTAACATTATCAATAATAAAAAGGTATAAATAATATATATTTTTCATGAATAAAAAATACATGAAAATGTAGGTGATGTTTTCTGAACATCCAGATATCTTATTTGCATTTTTCTGAGTTCGTATCATCTTGTTAAGAATGTTCTAATGACTTTGACCATTATTTGGAAACTTCATAACAAGTTGATACAAACTCAGAAAAATGCAAATAAGATATTAGGATGTTCAGAAAACATCACCTACATTTGCATGTAATTTTTATTCATGAAAAAATATTATTTATACCTTTTTATTTTTAATAATGTTAATAATATTAATTACCTCAGGTAGTTAAAGCTTGCTTTTGTCCTGAATGCAAATGATATGCACATAAAGGTAATGTTTATCTACACATTTTGATATCTTATTTGCATTTTTCCGAGTTCATACGAATTAGTTATGAATTTTCAAAGTTTTGGTCAAACGGTCAAAGGGCATTGGAGGGACCTCGACGGAAAAAGTAAGGGCAAAACTGAGCAAGCTCGAAAAGTAAGGGCAAAACCCGTGGGTAGGAACCAACTAGGGGTAAAAATGCAATTGTCCCTCTAGAAAAGTGTTCCATACCTTTCCTCAAAGGAAATTGGAACTTAATATTGCCTTCTTTCATAACAATCACGGCACCAATAGTGCGTAAAAACGGTCTACCAAGAATAATTGGACAAGACGGATTGCAATCAATATCAAGAACAATAAAATCTATGGGCACACATAATCCCTATTTGCAAGAATAAGAACATCATTAATTCTTCCCATAGGCTTTTTAATAGTAGAATCCGCCAAGTGCAAATTCAAAGAACATTCTTCAAGATTGGTAAGACCAAGCACATCACATAAATATTTCGGAATTGTAGAAACACTAGCACCCAAGTCACAGAAAGCAAAACACTCATAATTTTTAATCTTGACTTTGATAGTAGGTTCCCACTCATCATGCAATTTTCTAGGAATTGAAACTTCCAATTCCAACTTTTCTTTCAAAGCTTTCATCATAGCATCAACAATATGTTTAGTAAAAGCTTTGTTTTGTTCATAAGCATGGGGTGAATTTAGCATGGATTGCAACAAAGAAATACAATCAATCAAAGAGAAACTATCATAATTAAAGTCATTGTAATCCAAAATAGTGGGTGCATTACTAGTTAAATTTTTGACCTCTCCAAACCCACTTTCATCAATTTTCTCAACAAGATTTTCACCCTCCGAAATATTGGGACGCCTTCTACCTAAAGTTGACTCTTCTCCAGTCCATTTTTCATCATTCTTAACTTTAGTAAACAAGGAATCAATAGAAGAAACACCAATCATTTTAAGATCTTCATCACTTTTGTAAGATAATCACTAGAAAAAGCTTTCTCTAAAAATTCTCTTTTAGCTCTAAGCATAGCTGTTCATTTCTTACTTTCATCCATAGAAACATAAAGAGATTTAATTGATTCATCAACTTTAGGCACACAAATTTTCAACTTGAGATTTTCCACATCATGAGCAATTCTATCAACACTTCTAGATAAATCATCAATCTTACTCAACTTTTCTTCTATGGAAGTGTTGAAAACTTTTTGAGTGTTGATAAATTCTTTAATATTATTCTCAAGATCAGAGGTATTCCTATTATTATTGTAAGATTGATTTCCATAGGAATTACCATAACTATTAGAGGAATTACTAGGAAAAGGCCTAGGATTAAAATTTCCTCTATAAGCATTGTTGTTGAAATTATTGCGAGAAATAAAATTCACATCAATGGCATCACTATTTTGCTCAATCAAAGTAGACAAAGGCATATCATTAAAATCAATAGGAGCACTTTTGCTATCAACCAATTTCATAAGAGCATCAAGTTGATCACTCAAAGAAGAAATTTCTTCAACTGAATTAACTTTTTTACTAGTAGGAGCTCTTTCGGTATGCCATTGTGAATAATTTACCATGATATTATCAAGCAATTTGGTGGCTTCACCCAAAGTAATTTCCATAAAAGTTCCACCCACGGCGGAATCTAAAAGATTACAAGAAACAAAATTCAACCCCGCGTAAATTTTTTGTATGATCATCCAAAGATTTAACCCATGAGTTGGGCAATTCCTTAGCATCATTTTCATCCTTTCCCAAGATTGTGCAACATGCTCATGTTCAAGTTGCTTGAAATTCATGATCTGGGTTCTAAGGGAAATGATTTTTGCGGGAGGAAAATACTTAGTGATGAAAGCATCTTTGCACTTGTTCCAAGAATCGATACTATTGCGAGGCAAAGAAGAGAACCAAATTTTTGCAGAATCACGCAAAGAAAACGAAAATAATTTCATCTTGACCACATCATTGTCCACATCTTTTTTATTTTGCATATCGCATAATTCCATGAAGGTATTAAGATGGGACGCGGCATCCTCATTAGGAGTACCACAAAATTGGTCTTTCATAACAAGATTCAGCAAAGCAGTATTAATATCACAAGTCTCCGCACTAGTGGCGGGAGGAGCAAGTGGAGTGCCAATAAAATCATTGTTGTTGGTATTTGAGAAATCACATAGTTTGGTGTTCTCTTAAGTCATGATGACCACACAACAAGATCGCACTCAAAAACAGATCAGGCAAGAAAATGGCAAACGGAAAAAGAGAGGCGAATAAAACGGCAATTTTTTGCGAAGTGGGGGAGAGGAAAACGAGAGGCAAATGGCAAATAATGTAAATTGCGAGGAGATGAGATTTGTGATTAGGAACCTGATTATGTTGAAGATCCTCCCCGGCAACGGCGCCAGAAATTCCCTTGATGATGTTTGCTAAGACTACGTCGGTGTTTCCCTCAAGAGGAGAGGATGATGTAGCACAGCAACGGTAGGTATTTCCCTCAGTTCTGAAACCAAGGTATCGAACCATTAGGAGAACCAAGCAACAAAACGTAAACAACCCATGTACACAAATAACAGCCACTCGCAACCCGACGTGTTAAAAGGGTTGTCAATCCCTTCCGGGTAACGGCACCAAAAATGGCTAGTTGATGGGATAAAATTGTAATAGATTGAAGTAATAGATCGCAAATAAAATAAAGTGTAGCAAAGTATTTTTGTATTTTTTGGTTTAATATATCTAAATAAAAACACAAAGAAAAAGTAGATCACAAGGCAAATATATGAGAAAGAAGACCCGGGGGCCGTAGGTTTCACTAGTGGCTTCTCTCGAGAAAAATAGCAAACGGTGGGTAAATAAATTACTGTTGGGCAATTTATAGAACTTCAAATAATCATGACGATATCCAGGCAATGATCATTACATAGGCATCACGTCCAAGATTAGTAGACCGACTCCTGCCTGCATCTACTACTATTACTCCACACATCGACCGCTATCCAGCATGCATCTAGTGTATTAAGTTCACGGAAAAACAGAGTAATGCAATAAGAACGATGGCATGATGCAGACAAGATCCGTTTATCTATATGGCAGTAGATATAGATCTCGTCTTTTTATCCTTAGTAGCAACGATACATACGTGTCGGTTCCCTTTCTGTCACTGGGATCAAGCACCATAAGATCGAACCCACTACCGGGCACCTCTTTTCATTGCAAGATAAATAGCTCAAGTTGGCCAAAAAAACCAAATATCAGAGAAGAAATACGAGGCTATAAGAGATCATGCATATACGAGATCAAAGAAACTCAAATAACTTTCATGGATATAAAAGATATAACAGATCATAAACTCGAAGTTCATCAGATCCCAACAAACATACCGCAAAAAGAGTTACATCATATGGATCTCCAAGAGACCATTGTATTGAGAATTCAGCGAGACAGAGGAAGCCATCTAGCTACTAACTACGGACCCGAAGGTCTACAAAGAACTACTCACGCATCATCGGAGAGGCACCAATGGAAGTGGTGAACTGTTGGAAATATGCCCTAGAGGCAATAATAAATGGTTATTATTATATTTCTTTGTTCATGGTAATTGTCTATTGTTCATGCTATAATTGTGTTATCCGGAAATCGTAATACATGTGTGAATACATAGACCACAACGTGTCCCTAGTAAGCCTCTAGTTGACTAGCTCATTGATCAATGGATAGTCATGGTTTCCTGACTATGGACATTGGATGTCATTGATAACGGGATCACATCATTAGGAGAATGATGTGATGGACAGGACCCAATCCTAAGCATAGCATAAAAGATCATGTAGTTTCGTTTGCTAGAGCTTTTCCAATGTCAAGTATCTTTTCCTTAGACCATGAGATCGTGCAACTCCCGGATACCGTAGGAGTGCTTTGGGTGTGCCAAACGTCACAACATAACTGGGTGACTATAAAGGTGCACTACGGGTATCTCCGAAAGTGTCTGTTGGGTTGGCACGGATCGAGACTGGGATTTGTCACTCCGTATGACGGAGAGGTATCTCTGGGCCCACTCGGTAATGCATCATCATAATGAGCTCAATGTGACTAAGGCGTTAGTCACGGGATCATGCATTGCGGTACGAGTAAAGAGACTTGCCGGTAACGAGATTGAACAAGGTATTGGGATACCGACGATCGAATCTCGGGCAAGTAACATACCGATTGACAAAGGGAATTGTATACGGGATTGATTGAATCCTCGACATCGTGGTTCATCCGATGAGATCATCGTGGAACATGTGGGAGCCAACATGGGTATCTAGATCCCGCTGTTGGTTATTGACCGGAGAGGCGTCTCGGTCATGTCTGCATGTCTCCCGAACCCGTAGGGTCTACACACTTAAGGTTCGGTGACGCTAGGGTTGTAGAGATATGAGTATGCGGAAACCCGAAAGTTGTTCGGAGTCCCGGATGAGATCCCGGACGTCATGAGGAGTTCTGGAATGGTCCGGAGGTGAAGAATTATATATAGGAAGTCCAGTTTCGGCCACCGGGAAAGTTTCGGGGGTTATCGGTATTGTACCGGGACCACCGGAAGGGTCCCGGGGGTCCACCGGGTGGGGCCACCTGTCCCGGAGGGCCCCATGGGCTGAAGTGGGAAGGGAACCAGCCCGTAGTGGGCTGGGGCGCCCCCCATGGGCCTCCCCCCCGCGCCTAGGGTTGGAAACCCTAGGGTGGGGGGCGCCCCACTTGACTTGGGGGGTAAGTTACCCCCTGGCCGCCGCCCCCCCCCCCTCCAGATGGGTTCTGGCCGGCGCCCCCCCCTCCCAGGGGGCCTATATAAAGGGGGAGGGAGGGCAGTAGTATTACAACCTTGGGCGCCTCCCTCCTCCCCTGCTACACCTCTCCCTCTCGCAGAAGCTCGGCGAAGCCCTGCCGAGACCCGCTACATCCACCACCACGCCGTCGTGCTGCTGGATCTCCATCAACCTCTCCTTCCCCCTTGCTGGATCAAGAAGGAGGAGACGTCGCTGCACCGTACGTGTGTTGAACGCGGAGGTGCCGTCCGTTCGGCACTCGGTCATCGGTGATTTGGATCACGGCGAGTACGACTCCGTCATCCACGTTCATTGGAACGCTTCCGCTCGCGATCTACAAGGGTATGTAGATGCACTCCTTTCCCCTCGTTGCTAGTATACTCCATAGAGGGATCTTCGTGAGCGTTTTAAAATTATGCTACGATTTCCAATAGTGGCATCATGAGCCAGGCCTATGCGTAGTTACTATGCACGAGTAGAACACAAAGCAGTTGTGGGCGTTGATGTTGCCAATTCTTCTTGCCGCTACTAGTCTTGTCTTGTTTCGGCGGTATTGTGGGATGAAGCGGCCCGGACCGACCTTACACGTACGCTTACGTGAGACAGGTTCCACCGACTGACATGCACTAGTTGCATAAGGTGGCTAGCGGGTGTCTGTCTCTCCTACTTTAGTCGGAACGGACTCGATGAAAAGGGTCCTTATGAAGGGTAAATAGAAATTGGCAAATCACGTTGTGGTTTTACGTAGGTAAGAAACGTTCTTGCTAGAAACCTATACAAGCCACGTAAAAACTTGCAACAACAATTAGAGGACGTCTAACTTGTTTTTGCAGCAAGTGCTATGTGATGTGATATGGCCAGAAGATGTGATGAATGATATATGTGATGTATGAGATTGATCATATTCTTGTAATAGGAATCACGACTTGCATGTCGACGAGTATGACAACCGGCAGGAGCCATAGGAGTTGTCTTTATTATTTTGTATGACCTGCGTGTCATTAAATAACGCCATGTAAATTACTTTACTTTGTTGCTAAACGCGTTAACCATAGAAGTAGAAGTAATCATTGGCGTGACGACTTCATGAAGACACAATGATGGAGATCATGGTGTCATGCCGGTGACGAAGATGATCATGGTGCCCCGAAGATGGAGATCAAAGGAGCATAATGATATTGGCCATATCATGTCACTATTTGATTGCATGTGATGTTTATCATGTTTTGCATCTTATTTGCTTAGAACGACGGTAGTAAGTAAGATGATCCCTTATGATAATTTCAAGAAAAGTGTTCCCCCTAACTGTGCACCGTTGCGAAGGTTCGTTGTTTCGAAGCACCACGTGATGATCGGGTGTGATAGATTCTAACGTTCGAATACAACGGGTGTTGACGAGCCTAGCATGTACAGACGTGGCCTCGGAACACACGCAATACACTTAGGTTGACTTGACGAGCCTAGCATGTACAGACATGGCCTCGGAACACGGAGGACCGAAAGGTCGAGCATGAGTCGTATAGAAGATACGATCAACATGGAGATGTTCACCGATCTTGACTAGTCCGTCTCACGTGATGATCGGACACAGCCTAGTTAACTCGGATCATGTTTCACTTAGATGACTAGAGGGATGTCTATCTGAGTGGGAGTTCATTGAGTAATTTGATTAGATGAACTTAATTATCATGAACTTAGTCTAAAATCTTTACACTATGTCTTGTAGATCAAATGGCCCACGTTGTCCTCAATTTCAACGCGTTCCTAGAGAAAACCAAGCTGAAAGATGATGGCAGCAACTATACAGACTGGGTCCGGAACCTGAGGATCATCCTCATAGCAGCCAAGAAAGATTATGTCTTAGAAGCACCGCTAGGTGAAGCACCAATCCCAGAGAACCAAGACGTTATGAACGCTTGGCAGCAGCGTGCTGATGATTACTCCCTCGCTCAGTGCGGCATGCTTTACAGCTTAGAACCGGGTCTCCAAAAGCGTTTTGAGAAACATGGAGCATATGAGATGTTCGAGGAGCTGAAAATGGTTTTCCAAGCTCATGCCCAGGTCGAGAGATATGAAGTCTCCGACAAGTTCTTCAGCTGTAAAATGGAGGAGAATAGTTCTGTTAGTGAACACATACTCAGAATGTCTGGGTTGCACAACCGCTTGTCTCAGCTGCGAGTTAATCTCCCGGATGACGCGGTCATTGACAGAATCCTTCAGTCGCTTCCACCAAGCTACAAGAGCTTTGTGATGAACTTCAATATGCAGGGGATGGAAAAGACCATTCCTGAGGTATATTCAATGCTGAAATCAGCGGAGGTGGAGATCAGAAAAGAACATCAAGTGTTGATGGTGAATAAAACCACTAAGTTCAAGAAGGGCAAGGGTAAGAAGAACTTCAAGAAGGACGGCAAGGGAGTTGCTGCGCCGGTAAGCCAGTTACCGGGAAGAAGTCAAAGAATGGACCCAAGCCTGAGACTGAGTACTTTTATTGCAAGGGAAGTGGTCACTGGAAGCGGAACTGCCCCAAATACTTAGCGGACAAGAAGGCCGGCAACACCAAAGGTATATGTGATATACATGTAATTAATGTGTACCTTACCAGTACTCGTAGTAGCTCCTGGGTATTTGATACCGGTGCGGTTGCTCATATTTGTAACTCAAAACAGGAACTACGGAATAAACGGAGACTGGCGAAGGACGAGGTGACGATGCGCGTCGGGAATGGTTCCAAGGTCGATGTGATCGCCGTCGGCACGCTACCTCTGCATCTACCTACGGGATTAGTTTTAAACCTCAATAATTGTTATTTAGTGCCAGCTTTGAGCATGAACATTGTATCTGGATCTCGTTTAATTCGAGATGGCTACTCATTTAAATCCGAGAATAATGGTTGTTCTATTTATATGAGAGATATGTTTTATGGTCATGCCCCGCTGGTTAATGGTTTATTCTTGATGAATCTCGAACGTGATGTTACACATATTCATAGTGTGAATACCAAAAGATGTAAAGTTGATAACGATAGTCCCACATACTTGTGGCACTGCCGCCTTGGTCACATTGGTGTCAAGCGCATGAAGAAGCTCCATGCAGATGGACTTTTGGAGTCTCTTGATTACGAATCATTTGACACGTGCGAACCATGCCTCATGGGTAAGATGACCAAGACTCCGTTCTCCGGAACAATGAAGCGAGCAACCAACTTATTGGAAATCATACATACCGATGTGTGCGGTCCAATGAGTGTTGAGGCTCGCGGAGGATATCGTTATGTTCTCACTCTCACTGATGACTTAAGTAGATATGGGTATGTCTACCTAATGAAACACAAGTCTGAAACCTTTGAAAAGTTCAAGGAATTTCAGAGTGAGGTTGAGAATCAACATGACAGGAAAATAAAATTCTTACGATCAGATCGTGGTGGAGAATATTTAAGTCACGATTTTGGTACACACTTAAGGAAATGTGGAATAGTTTCACAACTCACGCCGCCTGGAACACCTCAGAGAAACGGTGTGTCCGAACGTCGTAATCGCACTCTATTGGATATGGTGCGATCTATGATGTCTCTTACCGATTTACCGCTCTCATTTTGGGGCTATGCTTTAGAGACTGCCGCATTCACTTTAAATAGGGCTCCGTCGAAATCCGTTGAGACGACACCGTATGAATTATGGTTTGGGAAGAAACCTAAGCTGTCGTTTCTAAAAGTTTGGGGATGCGATGCTTATGTCAAGAAACTTCAACCTGAAAAGCTCGAACCCAAGTCGGAAAAATGCATCTTCATAGGATACCCTAAGGAAACTATTGGGTATACCTTCTACCTCAGATCCGAAGGCAAGATCTTCGTTGCCAAGAACGAGTCCTTTCTGGAGAAGGAGTTTCTCTCGAAAAAATTGAGTGGGAGGAAACTGGAACTTGATGAGGTGATAGTGACCCCTTCCGAACCGGAAAGTAGCGCAGCGCGGGAAAATGTTCCTGTGGTGCCTACACCGACTGGGGAGGAAGTTAATGATGATGATCATGAAGCTTCGGATCAAGTTACTACTGAACTTCGTAGGTCCACAAGGACACGTTCCGCACCAGAGTGGTACGGCAACCCTGTCCTGAAAATCATGTTGCTAGACAACGGTGAACCTTCGAACTATGAAGAAGCGATGGCGGGCCCGGATTCCGACAAATGGCTAGAAGCCATGAAATCCGAGATAGGATCCATGTATGAAAACAAAGTATGGACTTTGACTGACTTGCCCGATGATCGGCGAGCCATAGAAAACAAATGGATCTTTAAGAAGAAGACGGACGCGGATGGTAATGTGACCATCTACAAAGCTCGACTTGTCGCTAAGGGTTATCGACAAGTTCAAGGGGTTGACTACGATGAGACTTTCTCACCCGTAGCGAAGCTGAAGTCCGTCCGAATCATGTTAGCAATTGCCGCATACTATGATTATGAGATATGGCAGATGGACGTCAAAATGGCATTCCTTAACGGCTTCCTTAAGGAAGAGTTGTATATGATGCAGCCGGAAGGTTTTGTCGATCCTAAGAATGCTAACAAAGTATGCAAGCTCCAGCGCTCAATCTATGGGCTGGTGCAAGCATCTCGGAGTTGGAACATTCGCTTTGATGAGATGATCAAAGCGTTTGGGTTTACACAGACTTATGGAGAAGCCTGTGTTTACAAGAAAGTGAGTGGGAGCTCTGTAGCATTTCTCATATTATATGTGGGTGACATACTATTGATGGGAAATGATATAGAATTTTTGGAAAGTATAAAGGCCTATTTGAATAAGTGTTTTTCAATGAAGGACCTTGGAGAAGCTGCTTATATATTAGGCATCAAGATCTATAGAGATAGATCAAGACGCCTCATTGGTCTTTCACAAAGTACATACCTTGACAAGATATTGAAGAAGTTCAATATGGATCAGTCCAAGAAGGGGTTCTTGCCTGTATTGCAAGGTGTGCAATTGAGCACGGCTCAATGCCCGACCACGGCAGAAGATAGAGAAAAGATGAGTGTCATCCCCTATGCCTCGGCCATAGGGTCTATTATGTATGCCATGCTGTGTACCAGACCTGATGTAAACCTTGCCATAAGTTTGATAGGAAGGTACAAAAGTAATCCCGGCATGGAACACTGGACAGCGGTCAAGAATATCCTGAAGTACCTGAAGAGGACTGAGGATATGGTTCTCGTTTATGGAGGTGACGAAGAGCTCGTCGTAAAGGGTTACGTCGACGCTAGCTTCGACACAGATCTGGATGACTCGAAGTCACAAACCGAATACGTGTATATTTTGAATGGAGGAGCAGTAAGCTGGTGCAGTTGCAAGCAAAGCGTCGTGGCGGGATCTACATGTGAAGCGGAGTACATGGCAGCCTCGGAGGCAGCACAGGAAGCAGTCTGGATGAAGGAGTTCATTACCGACCTAGGGGTGATTCCCAATGCGTCGGGCCCGATGACTCTCTTCTGTGACAACACTGGAGCTATTGCCCTTGCGAAGGAGCCCAGATTTCACAGGAAGACCAGGCATATCAAGCGTCGCTTCAACTCCATTCGTGAAAGTGTTCAAAATGGAGACATGGATATTTGTAAAGTACATACGGACCTGAATGTAGCAGATCCGTTGACTAAACCTCTCCCTAGAGCAAAACATGATCAACACCAGGACGCAATGGGTGTTCGATTCATCACAATGTAACTAGATTATTGACTCTAGTGCAAGTGGGAGACTGTTGGAAATATGCCCTAGAGGCAATAATAAATGGTTATTATTATATTTCTTTGTTCATGGTAATTGTCTATTGTTCATGCTATAATTGTGTTATCCGGAAATCGTAATACATGTGTGAATACATAGACCACAACGTGTCCCTAGTAAGCCTCTAGTTGACTAGCTCGTTGATCAATGGATAGTCATGGTTTCCTGACTATGGACATTGGATGTCATTGATAACGGGATCACATCATTAGGAGAATGATGTGATGGACAAGACCCAATCCTAAGCATAGCATAAAAGATCGTGTAGTTTCGTTTGCTAGAGCTTTTCCAATGTCAAGTATCTTTTCCTTAGACCATGAGATCGTGCAACTCCCGGATACCGTAGGAGTGCTTTGGGTGTGCCAAACGTCACAACGTAACTGGGTGACTATAAAGGTGCACTACGGGTATCTCCGAAAGTGTCTGTTGGGTTGACACGGATCGAGACTGGGATTTGTCACTCCGTATGACGGAGAGGTATCTCTGGGCCCACTCGGTAATGCATCATCATAATGAGCTCAATGTGACTAAGGCGTTAGTCATGGGATCATGCATTGCGGTACGAGTAAAGAGACTTGCCGGTAACGAGATTGAACAAGGTATTGGGATACCGACGATCGAATCTCGGGCAAGTAACATACCGATTGACAAAGGGAATTGTATACGGGATTGATTGAATCCTCGACATCGTGGTTCATCTGATGAGATCATCGTGGAACATGTGGGAGCCAACATGGGTATCCAGATCCCGCTGTTGGTTATTGACCGGAGAGGCGTCTCGGTCATGTCTGCATGTCTCCCGAACCCGTAGGGTCTACACACTTAAGGTTCGGTGACGCTAGGGTTGTAGAGATATGAGTATGCGAAAACCCGAAAGTTGTTCGGAGTCCCGGATGAGATCCTGGACGTCATGAGGAGTTCTGGAATGGTCAGGAGGTGAAGAATTATATATAGGAAGTCCAGTTTCGGCCACCGGGAAAGTTTCGGGGGTTATCGGTATTGTACCGGGACCACCGGAAGGGTCCCGGGGGTCCACCGGGTGGGGCCACCTGTCCCGGAGGGCCCCATGGGCTGAAGTGGGAAGGGAACTAGCCCGTAGTGGGCTGGGGCGCCCCCCATGGGCCTCCCCCCGCGCCTAGGGTTGGAAACCCTAGGGTGGGGGGCGCCCCACTTGACTTGGGGGTAAGTTACCCCCTGGCCGCCGCCCCCCCCCCCCCTCCAGATGGGTTCTGGCCGGCGCCCCCCCTCCTAGGGGCCTATATAAAGGGGGGAGGGAGGGCAGTAGTATTACAGCCTTGGGCGCCTCCCTCCTCCCCTGCTACACCTCTCCCTCTCGCAGAAGCTCGGCGAAGCCTTGCCGAGACCCGCTACATCCACCACCACGCCGTCGTGCTGCTGGATCTCCATCAACCTCTCCTTCCCCCTTGCTGGATCAAGAAGGAGGAGACGTCGCTGCACCGTACGTGTGTTGAACGCGGAGGTGCCGTCCGTTCGGCACTCGGTCATCGGTGATTTGGATCACGGCGAGTACGACTCCGTCATCCACGTTCATTGGAACGCTTCCGCTCGCGATCTACAAGGGTATGTAGATGCACTCCTTTCCCCTCGTTGCTAGTATACTCCATAGATGGATCTTCGTGAGCGTAGGAAAATTTTAAAATTATGCTACGATTTCTAACATGAACCCCTCCGTGATGGTGTCTAGATTGGATCTGGTGGTTTTGGACTCTGCGGCGGCTGGATGAATATTTCGTCGACTCCCCTAGGGTTTGTGGATTTCTGGGGTATTTATAGAGCAAAGAGGTGGTCCATGGGGCACCCGAGGTGGGCACAAACCACCAGGGCGCGCCTGGACCTCCTGGCGCGCTCTGGTGGGTTGTGCCCCCCTCGGGGCACCCCCGGGTGCAACTAGGGCCCATTGCCTTCCTTCCGGACCATAAAAAACCATCGTGGAGTTTTGTGGCATTTGGACTCCGTTTGATATTGATTTCCTGCGATGTAAAAAACATGGAAAAAACAGCAACTGGCACTTGGCACTATGTCAATAGGTTAGTACCAAAAAAATGATATAAAATGACTATAAAATGATTATAAAACATCCAAGATTGATAATAAAACAGCATGGAACAATCAAAAATTATAGATACGTTGGAGACGTATTAATCACCGCCCACAACTCTTTGTGTTCTACTCGTGCATATCATCTACGCATAGACTTGGCTCGGATGCCCCTGTTGGGAAACATTGCATGGAAAAAAATTCTACGCACACGCAATGATCTATCCATGGAGAAGCATAGCAACGAGGGGGAGAGTGTGTTTACGTACCCTCGTAGACCGTAAGCGGAAGCGTTTCACAACGCGGTCGATGTAGTCAAACTTCTTCTCACGTCAACCGATCAAGTACCAAACGCACGACACCTCCGCGTTCTGCACACGTTCAACTCGGTGACGTCCCTCGCCTTCTTGATCCAACAAGTTGTCTAGGTAGTGGATGAGTTCCGTCGGCACGATGGCGTGGTGACGGTGATGGTGAAGTGATCCTCACAGGGCTTCGCCTAAGCACTACGAAAATATGACCGGGGGTGTAAACGGTGGAGGGGCACGCCGCACACGGCTAACAATTGATCTGGTGTGTGCTAGGGCCGCCCCCACCACATATATATAGGTAGGAGGGGGAGGGGAGGCAGCCAGGAGGTGCCCAAGTAGGCCGAATCCTACTTGGGGTCTCCCCATGGCCAACGCCCCCTGCCATATTTGTCGGAGGGGGGAGGAAAGAGGAGGGGAAGAAAGGGAAGGGGGAGGCCGAATCCCCCCTTTCCTTTCCCTTCCCCTCTTTCCTTCTCCCCCTAGTTCGGCCCATATGGGGGGCGCACCAGCCCCTTGTGGCTGGTGTATTTCCCCTCTTGGCCCATATCTTTTGTCGGGGCTGCCCGGAACCCCTTCCGGTGCCCCGATATATACCCGGTACCCCAGGAACACTTCCAGTGTCTGAATACCATTGTCCTATGTATCAATCTTTACCTCTCAACCATTTAGAGGCTCCTCATCATGTCCGTGATCTCATCCGAGACTGCGATCAACATTCGATCACCAAATCATATAACTCATATAATACTATATCGTCATCGAATGTTAAGCATGCGGACCCTACGGGTTCGAGAACTATGTAGACATGATCGAGACACCTCTCTGGTCAATAACCAATAGCGGAACCTGGATGCCCATATTGATTCCTACATATTCTATGAAGATCTTTATCGGTCGATCCGTTATGACAACATACGTAATTCCCTTTGTCCATCGGTATGTTACTTGCCCGAGATTCGATCGTCGGTATCTTCATACCTAGTTCAAGCTCGTCACCGACAAGTCTCTTTACTCGTTCCGTAATACATCACCTCATGACTAACTCCTTAGTCGTTTGCTTGCAAGCTTATGATGTGTATTACCGAGAGGGCCCAAAGATACCTCTCCGATACTCGGAGTGACAAATCCTAATCTCGATCTATGCCAACTCAACAAACACCTTCGGAGATCCATGTAGAGCATCTTTATAATCACTCAGTTACGTTGTGACGTTTGATAGCACATAAGGCATTCCTCCGGTATCCGGAAGTTGCATAATCTCATAGTCAAAAGAATATGTATTTGACATGAAGCAATAGCAATAAAACTGAACGGTCATAATGCTAGGCTAACGGATGGGTCTTGTCCATCACATCATTCTTCTAATGATGTGATCCCATTATCAAATGACAACTCATATCTATGGTTAGGAAACCTTAACCATCTTTGATCAACGAGCTAGTCTAGTAGAGGCTTACTAGGGACACGGTATTTCGTTTATGTATTAACACATGTATTTAAGTTTCTGATCAATGCAATTATAGCATGAATAATAAACCTTTACCATGATTAAGGAAATATAATAATAACCATTTTATTATTGCCTCTAGGGAATATTTCCATCACCCAAGCCACCCGAGCCAAACTGCCGGACTTCCAACAAGTATCGGATGGCCGGACCCTTACGAGCCACCAAACGTCCCGTAGCTGTCGAACGTCCGACACCTGTGTGCGTGCTGTGTGTTGGGCCGAAGCCCATGTACCCTTTCGTGACCCTAGACTATGTATACTCCTCCTCCTCCCTCTTTTTAGGGTTAGCATTGGTTTAGCTTATACTAGAGATAGAGCTTTTCTCATCCATTTGGTTCTCCTCCTTTGAGAGACCGCGACCTCTACGGAGAAGATCCACCAAGTGGATTCAAGACCACTCACGAGAAGATCCTCAAGACCTCCTCACGGAGAAGAACTACCGCCTCTTGTATCGTCCTTTCTTGTGTTTGGATCTTGTATTACTCTTTATGTTCATGGATCTAGCACATGTGTGATTGTTCTCATTGATTCGGGTGTTTTTACCTCGTGTTTTCCCCTCGTTTCTTCGTGGGATCCCCTCCATTTCGTGAAAGATCGGCCCTAGGGTTTCTACCCTAAATCATCATGCTTCACTTATATTATTTTGAGAGTCTCTAAACAGCATGGTAATTTGCTTAGGTTGTGAATTTAGTCCTAATATGATGGGCATCCAAGAGGGATATAATAAAAACTTTCATACAAAGAGCATTGAATACTATGAGAAGTTTGATTCCTTATGATTGTTTTGAGATATAAGGATGGTGATATTAGAGTCATGCTAGTGACTAATTGTGGATTGGTAGAAATACTTATGTTAATGTTTGTGATTCCCCTAGCATGCACGTATGGTGAACCGTTATGGGATGAAGTCAGAGCATGATTTATTTTTTGATTGTCTTCCCTATGAGTGGCGTTCGGGAACGAGCGATGGTCTGTTCCTACCAATCTATCCCCCTAGGAACATGCGTGTAGTACTTCATTTCGATAGCTCATAAATTTTTGCAATATGTGAGTTCTTTATGACTAATGTTGAGTTCATGCATTATACACACTCTCACCCTTCCACCATTGCTAGCCTCTCTAGTACCGCACAAATCTTGTCGGTGCATTACACCCACCATACACCTTCCTCAAAATAGCCACCATACCTACCTATTATGGCATTTACATAGCCATTCCGAAATATATTGCCATGCAACTTCCACCGTTCCATTTTATTATGACACGCACCATCATTGTCATATTGCTTTGCATGATCGTAAGATAGCTAGCATGGTGTTTTCATGGCTTGTCCATTTTTTGATGTCATTGCTACGCTAGATCATTGCACATCCCGGTACATCGCCGAAGGCATTCATATAGAGTCATATTTTGTTCAAGCATCGAGTTGTAATTCTTGAGTTGTAAGTAAATAAAAGTGTGATGATCATCATTAGTAGAGCATTGTCCCATGTGAGGAAAGGATGATGGAAGCTATGATTCCCTCACAAGTTGGGATGAGTCTCCGGACTTTATAGAAAAAGGCCAAAGAAGCCCAAATAAAATAAAAGAGGCCAAAGAATCCCAAATAAAAAAAGAGAAAAAATGAGAGAAAAAGAGAGAAGGAACAATGTTACTATCCTTTTTCCACACTTGTGCTTCAAAGTAGCACCATGATCTTCATGGTAGAGAGTCTCCTATGTTGTCACTTTGATATACTAGTGGGAATTTTTCATTATAAGAACTTGGCTTGTATATTCCAATGATGGGCTTCCTCAAATTGCCCTAGGTCTTCGTGGGCAAGCAAGTTGGATGCACACCCACTTAGTTTCTTTTTGAGCTTTCATGCACTTATAGCTCAAGTGCATCCGTAGCATGGCAATCCCTACTCACTCCCATTGATATCTATTGATGGGCATCTTCTCCTTTTTGTCTTCTCCAAAACCACCACTTTTCGTATTACGTGAAAGTTGAAAAAGTTTGAGAACAACAAAAGTATGAAACAATTGCTTGTCTTGTCATCAGGGTTGTGCATGATAAAATACTTCGTGTGATGAAGATGGAGCATAGCCAGACTATATGATTTTGCAGGGATAACTTTCTTTTGCCATGTTATTTTGAGAAGACATGATTTTTTTATTAGTGCTTGAAGTATTATTATTTTTATGTTAATATTAAACTTTTGTTTTGAATCTTATGGATCTGAATATTCATGCCAAAATAAAGAAGATTACATGGATAAATATGTTAGGTAGCATTCCACATCAAAAATTCTATTTTTATTATTTACCTACTCGAGGACGAGCAGGAATTAAACTTGGGGATGCTTGATATGTCTACAACGTATCTATAATTTTTTATTATTCCATGCTATTATATTATCTATTTTGGATGTTTTATATGCATTAATATGATATTTTATATTATTATTGGGACTAACCTATTAACCTAGAGCCCAGTGTGAGTTTCTGTTTTTTCCTTGTTTTTGAGTTCTACAGAAAAGGAATATCAAACGGAGCCCAAACGGAATAAAACTTTACGATGATTTTTCTTGGACCAGAAGACATCCACGGAGCTAGGAGAGGGGGTCATAAGATCTCCAAGGAGGCCACAAGCCTGCTAGGCGCGCCCTGAGGGCTTGTGGGCCCCTCAGGACTCCTCCAACCCTAATTCTTGCACTATAAACTCCCAAATATTCCCAAACCACCAGAAGCGTCCACCAAAATACTTTTCCGCCGCCGCAAGCCTCTGTTCCCGTGAGTTCCCATCTTGGGGCCTTTTCCGGCATCCTGCCAGAGGGGGATTCGATCACGGAGGGCATCTATCAACTCTATTGCCCTTCCGATGAAGCGTGAGTAGTTTACCACAGACCTATGGTTCCATAGCTAGTAGCTAGATGGCTTATTCTCTCTCTTTGATCTTTAATACAATGTTCTCCTCGATGTTCTTGGAGTTCTATCCGATGTAGTATTCTTTTACGGTGTGTTTGTCGAGATCGGATGAATTGTGGATTTATGGTCAGATTATCTATGAATATTATTTGATTCTTTTCTGAACTCTTTTATGCATGATTAAATATCTTTGTATTTCTCTTCGAATTATCGGTTCGGTTTGGCCAACTAGATTGGTATTTCTTGCAATGGGAGAGGTGCTTAGTTTTGGGTTCAATCTTGCGGTGTCCTCACCCAGTGACAAAGTAGGGGTAGCGAGGCACGTATTGTATTGTTGCCGTCAAGGGTAAAAAGATGGGGTTTTCATCATATTGCTTGAGTTTATCCCTCTACATCATGTCATCTTACTTAAGGCGTTACTCTATTCTTATGAACTTAATACTCTAGATACATGCTGGATAGCGGTCGATGTGTGGAGTAATAGTAGTAGATGCAGGCAGGAGTCGGTCTACTTGACACGGACGTGATGCCTATATTCATAATCATTGCCTTGGATATCGTCATAACTTTGCGCTTTTCTATCAATTGCTCAACAGTAATTTGTTTACCCACTGTATGTTTTCCTTTAAGAGAGAAGCCTCTAGTGAAACCTATGGCACCCGGGTCTATTTTCCATCATATATTTTCAGATCTATAAACCAAAAAACCCAAAAATACCGTGCTGCAATTTATTTAGATTTACTTTAATTTGCTCTTTTATTTATCTTTTATACATATCTCTATTAGATCTCACTCTTGTTCGAGACCGTGAAGGGATTGACAACCCCTTTTTCGAGTTGAGTGCAAGTGTTTGTTAGTTTGTGCAGGTGCATAGATTGGAGACTTTCTTGTGCCTCCTACTGGATTGACACATTGGTTCTTAACTGAGGGAAATACTTATCTCTACTTTGCTGCATCACCTTTTCCTCTTTAAGGGAAAAATCAACGCAAGCTCAAGAAGTAGCAGTCCTCGGCGTTGCTTAATCTGAAACGTTGCTAACAAAAGAGACAAGGTGTATATGTTGTATATGTATATGTCATCCATTTTTATTTCCCTCAACTGTTGTACATGTGACACATTTATAAGTGAGTAACTTCCACAAGAAGTAAAAGGCATGAAAATATTGCAACTTAGTTTGCATGTATTAGTGAAGCTCTTATTCATATAAAAAGATTGACAATGCTCATCATTAAACCATCCCATTGTTGGTTAGTAAGCGTTAATAGTTTCATAATTATATTCTACAACATGCTTAAATAAGCAAACATGCAACAAGTCATTCAACACAGAATCGTCACCAAGATTAGAGGTCATATCAAATGATTAAACATTGGCAAAATTATTTTCAAATGTATTTGATCCAAATCTGATTTATTCCCTGATACACATAGTTCTGTTGCATCCACAATTAGTTCAATGGGTCCACTCAATTTTTTTGGCATTTCAGTTGTTTGATCACATGACTCATTCATAATAGTAAAAAAATTCTCTAAAATAGGTGTTATGCTCAAGTGAACAGGTAACTCAACACATGATGTATTCAAGTCAACTAGGCATTCATCATCCTCATGTGAAGTTATGCCATCAATACCTTTAGCGTTACCTTGTCGAAATGACTCAGATGATGTAGGTAGAGATGATGGTAATGTACCATAGACTTGAGGCGATGGTGCACTCACAATCTAAGGTGTTGCCGCTGTAGCAGGTGCGCGAGGGAGGATACAACCAGTGTTGGTGAGCATGAACTGGAATAGTAGTTGTCATAGTCTCCCAACGCATCTTCCTGCATCCGTCTCTCAAAGGTACAAGCATGAACATACATACCAGTAATGCAACGCAGAATATAATGAAATCTTGCGTGAATGTCATCCTCAGATTCATCTATGTCACAATGATGCATATAAGATTTGAACTCCTGGAAGTAAGCATTAACAGTGTTACTGCCTTGTTTTAATTGTTCCAATTTGCAAAGCAATTCAGGACGATAGTAAGGAGGAAAAATTGTTGTCTCGTTACAGCTTTCAAATCTTTCCAAGTTGTGGGTTGGTTATGAATGTTTTTCTTACAATGTACACTCCACCAAATAGAAGCAAAACCAGTAAATGCTCCAGTGGCAGCTCGTACTCTCTCAAGTTCAGAAAAATAATGGTGACTAAAAACTTGTTCCACTTCAAGCTCCCAAGCTAGATAAATAGCAGAATTAAATCTACCCTCAAATGACGGTAAAGAGATAACCTGACCATGTGCTTGTGTGTGTTTTCCCACCTCCCGTGATGGTGAAGATGTATCCGTCATCCAAGAACTTCTATCTCTGGAACCTGTCATGATTAGTAGAAATAAGAAACAAAATTCGAGAATAATGTTCCTATGAACTACTGGGATATGGTGGTAGAGCGCTCACGGTAAAGCAAATATCAATATCTTACAAGTTCTTACCATGCAGCAGGTGGTGACAGGCAACCAACGGTGTCAAATAACTCCGAAGATTGAGTAAAGCGATTGCTAGGGGAACATATGTATACACGGTGTAGAAATATGTGGAGCTTGGAAAGCTTAAATATATGGTAGCAAAAGATTAGCAATAATCAATTCAGAGATGCAATGGTGAATAAACGCTTAACAACGGTATTGTGCTGGTCCTAGTCTAGACCGGACTAGAGACGCGAGCCTAGAACACTAATGAGGTCACGGTGTAGCACAACTAGCATCAATCAAGGATATGAAGTAGCTCTGAACAGCAAGATATAAGTGAAGATCACAATGGCGGTAAAGATAATGATGAGAAATAACTGCCAAGCAGGATATACCAACAACTCTCTCTCCAACTTTTCTCTGAAAAATTTAGTGCCAACTTTATGATAATTTTTCGCAAGACTGGCACTGACTCAAGCTTTCAAACACAAAAAGAATCGCTCAATTCCGAGTTGATATGAGGAGTCAAAAAATTCTAAAAACTGGCCTGAAAACTGGAACAGCCGTGTTCACAAACTTCGGAGGGTAAAAAGACCTATTTAGAAGAAGATTTTGCGGTATCAAATATTAAACAAGCTACTGCAACTATTTAGACACGGCTCGTCGCTAGCTTTAATTTGAGTACTCGTGGAGCCAAAACAGACTTCGTATGAGGAAGATATGCCTGTTTTACTGAAGAGTGCACAAAACAGATTCCAATCCTAATTCAGCTACGAGATTGAGTTAGATAGATCCGATTTTTTTTCTCTGACTTTCTTTATTGCTTTTTTTCTCTATCTCTTTTGTTTTTCTCTCTCTCTCTTTCCAAAACAAACTATATAAGATGCATATTGGATCAAGCGAAGATGTGAACAACCTCAACTATAATTATGACAATGAAGGGCGGGTAGCACGTGGTGGAAATTGATGGATGGGACAGTGGACAGCGGAAGGGATAACGATGCAGCAGCGGCATGACTAATGTGAACAGAACTCGAAACGCTAAACGAACTAGACACTAAGACCAGCAACTCGACACGAGGATGCAACCGATAATTCAATAATGCAAACAATGAAAAGAAAATTGCAAAGTCTCATACTGGCTTGGGCAAAGGATGAATAGATCTAATTTTTTTGTGGCTTTTTCTTGGACAACAGGTAAGTAAATAAATCTAATCTAGGGAAAACTGAAAATTCTCACCGAGCAACCTAAAAACTGACACCACTTGACAGAGGCGAGGGTGTCCCAATCTTTTAATGAGATGATAACTATCGATTCAGTGGAGTCGACTTTGATGATCCGACTACAAACGTGCATGGCGTTGCACCTTAGCAATCGCTAAACCAATCTCCTGAGGTTACTGACGATGTCGGAAACACAATCAGCCTGACCACGAAGGTCTATTCCTGCATGCAATCGAAGAACAAGCAAGAATATGATAATGCAATCTGAATATTGCAAATATAGGTGAAGTATTTATAAAGGTGGGGATCCAAAAACGGTCTTGGTCTGCTCGTTGGACACAATCGAAGTACATGAAGTTGCAATGGCTAACTTTTAACTAAACAAATCCCAAGGAAAAAGCTACTAGATGGACCTACTTATATAGGAGCAAGGGGTGGCGGCCAAGGAGGTGGGAGGACGTCCCAAGGCGGCCTAAAACTAAACCTAGGTAGTGTAGGGCTCATGGGCCCAAATAGAGGTGATGCAACACCTTTGGACTTGTAGTTTGACTCGGATTCTATTGCAGCGTCATATTGTTTCATCAATATCTCAATGCTCCGAACGAATTTGAAGGTGAATCCAATTGGGTTGGAAAGTGCACAAAATCTACTTTTCAACAAAAACAGAATCACCCAAGTCGGAGTCCGGATAGAAGAGATATTGACGTTTTGAGTCAGGTATGTTTGTGCAGTCTGAATCTGAGTCCAGAACGTGAGAGACTTGGACTCTATCTTCTCTTGTGCTAAAAGTGACGTGAGAGAACTTTTTCTTGAACAACACCTAAACGTCTCCTTTTTCCTTATCTTCATATGTGGATTCTATAAGTGTCCGATAGTTCTGCAATTGGGCATGAAACAAACAGAGGTGAAGTATTTTTGTTTCGTATAGCATAAATAAATTATTGCATAACTTTTATCAGAAATCACCTCAAATAAATACACGTATGCAATATTTGTGATCATATTCAAGGTAGCCATGCCCTCATCAAAATAAATCCTAAACGATGAACTATTTTCCAGAGGCAAAATACGAACTTTATACAGATCATTTTTAAAAAAATTCAAATAAAACCAAATTTTAATCCAAATACTTTTGGCATTATTTTCTTCTGACTTTTTGAGGTGTCATGTTACCTCCTCTCATACTTTTTGATTAAAGTATTTGTCAGGGATTTTTGAAAGGAATCTAAACATGCCATAGTTTGAAGTGAACTCAAATTCAAACAGAAAATTCAAATGCCTCTGAAAATTTCAAATTCCACTACAATTCAAACAAAATGCAATAGATGCTTAACTATAATTGTAAAACATTCCAAATTGAAAATTTGGGATGTTTAATATGAGGACGAAACTAGCACAAAGCATAAAATGGAAGGCAGAAAGCTGGTATCAAACAATCGAAATGAACTATTCAGGTTTGTAGCACCTGGCAAATATTTATACACTACACAATAACCGAGAGTATCCTTTTTTCTCGAGGAATCAACTGAGAGTATCTTTACTCAACTATTTGAAGTGTCCGGCCACTAGATGTACAGTTAAGACTCCTAGCTCTATATGTACTGTCCTAAATGAACATACTTACACATCTTTGAAGAAATATTATCGCATTTTAGTCGAACATTGGCCTAAGTTCGAAAAATTCAGTAGTTACAACCACATAGAAACTATGGACATAGCCCAATATCCAAGCAATTCACATCCATATCCACCATTTCATGAGCCAAGATAGGTGACATTCATGGCAAATCAACCTAAATCTTGGGAGCATGTACTGGAGTAAACAGAACTAGATTTGTGCTACACTATTTATTTATTTATTTATTTATTTATTTTGCAGTGTAAATAGGAAGTACAACATACGCAGTTTGACAGTCTCGACTAACTTATCTTCCTGGGTTCTGACAAGAGAATAGTACTAGAAGAAAACGTGGTTGTGGACCTAACCAAAAGAGACCACCCTGGTGGACATCCTAGTTTTACTTCAATTCATCTTACCACTAGAGACTGGTGGAATAGTGTTTGAATGCCCTGGTGAAATAGCCTTACCCAAAGGCTCAACTAGAAAACATACATAATTCTTCTCCTTTTCAGTGAAGACATTAATCGAAAGTTAACATGTTTTAACAAAACCGTGCAAAAGCTGTTGGACAAATACAACCACACTAGACATAAAGTTTATTTTGAAACAGTTGTTCCAAACACTCTTCTAGC